>NC_030812.1:32551592-32851592 GCF_001704415.2 Capra hircus
TCATGAGAAACGCTGGCCTGGAGGAAGCACAAGCTGGAATCAAGATTGATGGGAGAAATATCAATAACCTCAAATATGCAGGTGACACCATCCTTACGGCAGAAAGTGAAGAACTAAAGAGTCTCTTGTGAAAGTGAAAGAGGAGAGTGAAAAAGTTGGCTTAAAGCTCAACATTCAGAAAACTAAGATCTTGGCATTCGGTCCCATCACTTCATGGGAAATAGATGGGGAAACAGTGGAAACAGTGTCACACTTCATTTTTTTGAGCTCCAAAATCACTGCAGGTGGTAACTGCAGCCAGGAAATTTGGGCTTCCTTCGTGGCTCAGAGGATAAAGCATCTGCCTGCAATGCAGGAGACCCAGGTTCAATCCCTGAGTTGGGAAGATCCCCTGGAGAAGGAAATGGCAACCCACTCCAGTATTCCTGCCTGGAGAATCCCATGGACAGAGGAGCCTGGTGGGCTACAGTCCACGGGGTTGCAAAGAGTCGGACACAACTGAGCGACTTCCCGTCCCGTTCCCGTTGCTCCTTGGAAGGAAAGTTATGATCAACCTAGGCAGCATGTTAAAAAGCAGAGACATTACTTTGCCAACAAAGGTCTGTCTAAAACAAAACAAAACAAAACACAACAAAACAAAGGTCTGTCTAGTCAAGGGTCTGGTTTTTCCTGTAGTCATGTATGGATGTGAGAGTTGGACAATAAGGAAAGCTGAGCACCGAAAAATTGATGTTTTTGAACTGCGGTATTGGAGAAGATTGTTGAGAGTGCAAGGAGGTCCAACCAGTCCATCCTAAAGGAGATCAGTCCTGAATATTCATTGGAAGGACTCCTGCTGAAAAGCTAAAACTCCTATACTTTGGACACCTGATGTGAAGAGCTGACTCTTTTGAAAAGACCCTGATGCTGGGAAAGATTGAAGGCAGGAGGAGAAGGGGACAACCGAGGATCAGTTGGTTGGATGGCATCACCGACTCAATGGACATGAGTTTGAGTGGACTCCAGGAGTTAGTGATGGACAGGGAGGCCTGGCGTGCTGCCGTCCATGGGGTCACAAAGAGTTGGACACGACTGAGTGACTGAACTGAACTGTGACATACAGATTCCTCTTTAATCTGTGCACAAAAACATTAATAAAGCTCTTCCTTTTTGAAGGCTGCACTGGCTATCAGCCTGTTGACTCTGGATCCATTCCCTGCCTGTGATCTCTCTGACTGTCTTGAGCTATGACTCCCAGGCGCTCTTGAACACCAACTCTATGTTGGGTTTGCCAGTGAGAGGCACTGGTGGAGACTGGAGTTTTGGAGGAAAGGTATTTCTCACCTTTTTCTCTGTATTGGGAGGCATGCCTGGCAGCAGCTGCAACTCCTGTATATTAATAACTCCAGCTCTTGCTCTAATAGAGCCTTGATGATACTAGGCTTTACTGAGTGGTTCCAGCTCCTGGGCTCAGGTAACACCACCTTTTCTATTTGTTTCTAGCCCAAAGAGTGGGCAGTGTCTTCCCAGTTGCTAATTTGGGAGCTGCCTCATCTACCTAGGTTAATCTTTCAACTCCTTTAACCCTTTTATAACTAATTCCCTCTGTTTAATAACCGTGGTGTGGATTTTGTTTTCCTGGCAGACCCTGACTGATACAGAGAGACATCTTTTCTCTTGGTTTCTATAACGAGCATTTCTCTAAACACAGGCTTTGTCTCTTGTTGCCCCTTTACTTTTTCCATTCCTGGGACTCTGGAGTGAGTAATCTGATCATAGTTTTGGAAGAGTCATTGGGCCCATCAGATCAGCTCTGCTTCTTCCTTTTCAGAGTGAGCCTTCCAAGAGAACACAATGTCTCTCTGTATTGAAAATCTTGCCTGTGCAGGCCTACTCTGGTCCAGCAAGTGTCTGCCCATGGGCAAGTCTGTCTAGTTTCAGCCCATTTGACTGCTTGACCTAAGGCCTTGTCTTCTAGCCTGGTCTCTAGAAGTAACAAAGGCGACTCCATTTGCCTTAACTTTATTTCCTCAACTTGCTCAGCATGGGAAATAGGAATACTGTTTATTGAAGTTTCTTCTGAGACTCTAGCATTATTCATCAATTGTTTTGTTACTGAGTTTATAGTTTTGTTTTTTTTTTCAAGATGTTACAAGACTAGGGCAAGGCCTAGAGGCATGGGCACCTGGGCTTAGATGATTGGCCAAAGTTCCCCTCCTCAACAATTTTTCTGAAACTCTCCAGTTGGACTCACATGTGTTCCTGAATCAGCCCTACTTCTTGCTCACTTCCTGACTTCATAGTCCCTCACCTGACAGGTCTATAGTGATGCCATTGAGCTAGAATATTGTTCCTAATGCCGTGTTGATGTGTCTGTCCATGAAGTTGGAATCCTGCCATATGTTGTGCGGAGTCCTGCTGTATTTGGGTGTCAGTAGAGCTGACATCTAGCGTAGGCTTCTCCTGATTTCTAGAATCACCAGTACACTGAACTCCCAATACTAGAGTCCTGCCTCTCTTATGACACGTTCTCCTGTAGGGGTCCCTGTCGTTCTCCCTGTAACCTAGCTGCTTTGGAACCACCAGCACACTTTGAATACATACACACATGCACAAACACCCTTAATCCCATGGGACATACTTTGTTCAAGCCTTTTTCCTCATAGGCTTCTCAGCTGCCATGTATATCAAGGACGCAAACACATGAACCAGGGATTATAATCTCCAAAATTCACTCTCCAGAACTATCTGAGTCTCAGCCATGACCTTGTGTTTGTGTTAAAAAAACCTTGAGCCCCAGGAGAAATGTCTTGCCTTCTGGATACTCCTTGGGATCTTTGTCCATTCCCTGTTTTGTTTGATAAATTTACATGTATAGTGGAAAAAATTTGAGCTCTTGGAATAAAGTCAGGAAAGAATAACCCACAAAAAGACCATATTTCTCTACAGTTCTATTTAAGTCCCATGGTGGGGCCACCCTTACAGGTCAATATGTAGCTAAACTGAGGAACAGATTAGTTAAGTAACCCTTGTGCACCACTGGTGGGAATGTAAATTGGTATAACCACTATGGATAACAGTATAGAGAATCCTCAAACAATTAAAAATAGAGCTACCATATTATCCACCAATTCCCTCCTGGATATTTATCTGAAGAAATGAAAACAGTAATTTGAAAAGATATATGCACCCCTATGTTCATTGTAGCATTATTTACAAGAGCCAAGATATAAGAGCAACGTAAGTGCCAATCAGTAGATAAATATATACAATGGAATACTACTCAGCTATAAAGAAGAATGAAGTACTGCCGTTTGCAGCAACGTGGACAGATTTAGCAAGTTTTATGTCAAGTGAAATAAGTCAGACTGAGAAAGACTAATACTGTCTGATTTCACTTACACCTGCAATCTGAAAACAAAACAAATGAAAAAACATAAAACAGAAATAGAGTTTTCGATACAGGGAACAAACTGTTGGTCTCCTGAGGGGAGGGAGGCTGGGAGAAGAAAAAACTATGTGAGGGAGATTAAGAGCTACAATTTCCCAGTTGCAAAGTGGCTGAATTACTAGTATGAAATGCACAGTGTGGAGAATATAGTAATATCTGGGTAATATCTTTGTATAACTAGACTTACTGTAGTGATCATATTGAAATATAGAGTGGTATCAAATCACTATGCAGTGTAACAAGGACTAATACAGAGTTGTAGGTCATTTATACCTCAAAACAAAAACAAACCAACCCTTATAAAAGGAGATCAGATTTGTGGTCATCAGAGGTATTGGGTAGGAGGTAGAGGGATGGGGAAGTGAATGAAAGCAGTCAAAAGATATAAACTTCCATTAAAAGACAAATAAATACTAGGGATGTAATGTACAATGTGATAAATATAATTTAAACTGCTGTGTATTATATATGAAGGTACTGAGAGAGTCAATTCTTAGGTAGATTGATAAGAAATCTGGGGTCCCTGAGGAGGAAAAAGGGGTCTGGGGCTCTCAAGGAGGAGAAAAGGACCCATCTTTTTTTTTCTCTAAGCCCTGAGCTAATGATTACACAACAAAACAACTCATCTTGCTGAAGGATATGTTTTTCCTTAAACTCTGTACCAATGATTATGTAACAGCATGTATCCTGCTTGAGGACATGCTTCTCCTTCTTAAGACCCTTCTGACTAACCCTGTCATCTTAAAATGTATATTATGGGAGTAGGTCTGGTAAGACCTTTACAACCTTGAGACAGTCTTTTGACTTACTGCAATGCTGCTGCTATGTCACTTCAGTCGTGTCTGACTCTGTGCGACCCCATAGACGGCAGCCCACCAGGCTCCCCCGTCCCTGGGATTCTCCAGGCAAGAACACTGGAGTGGGTTGCCATTTCCTTCTCCAATGTGTGAAAGTGAAGAGTGAAAGTGAAGTCGCTCAGTTGTGTCCGACTCTTAGCCACCCCACGGAATGAAGCCTGCCAGGCTCTTCTGTCCGTGGGATTTTCCAGGCAAGAGTGCTGGAGTGGGGTGCCATTACCTTTTCCTTTCACTGCAATAACTAGTTGAAAAAGTATATAGCCCCCTTGCTAACACTAGCAAGGGCACTCTCCATCCCCCTTCTGATGTCTATGTCAGAAACTTTCTCTGTCCGTTTT
Organism: Capra hircus; assembly: GCF_001704415.2. Classification (NCBI taxonomy): domain Eukaryota; kingdom Metazoa; phylum Chordata; class Mammalia; order Artiodactyla; family Bovidae; genus Capra; species Capra hircus. The sequence continues at coordinate 32,556,218 of NC_030812.1, forward strand.
CCACTTTAATAAAACTCTGCTACACAAAAGCTCTTGAGTGATCAAGCCTGGTCCCTGGTCTGGAAGCTGAATCTTCTTCTTTGGAGATCACAAATCCAACACTGAAAGCTATCAGTACTGAGTTCTCATCAAAATGAAAAAAAATTTTTTTCCAGTTTCTTTAATTTTATGTCTGTATGAGATAATGGATATTCACTAACTTATCGTGATATTCATTTCATGATATATGTAAGTCAAATCATTATGCAGTATACTTTATACACTGCTCTATGTCAATTTCACCTCAATAAAACTGAAAGAAAAATATGCACAAAATGCCAAAAAACAGAAAATCCTCCCAAAACAAAACCTTAACCACAAAATAACTATCACACTAAAGAGAAAAAGATTTTACTAACATGAGATATCTAGTTAATGTTTAAGTTTCTCCAAATTTAATTTTTATAGGTATTTGATCAAATTAGGATCCAAATATGATGCATTACATTGCAATTAGTTTGTATGAATCTTTCAGTGTATAGTTTCCATGTCTCTTTTTCTCTTTCTTCTCAACTAACATGTGAAGGAAATTAAGTCTTGTATATTCAGTTCCCCACAGTCTGGATTTTGTTGATTGTGAACCCATTGTGTCATGTAACATATTCCTTAGATCTGTTTTCAAAATGATGTGATTCAAGAACCCTGAAGAGACTTGATTTTTCTAGCAAAGAACACTTCTTAAGAGGTAATAAGCTGTACTTCTATTAGGAAGAAACTGTGCATCCCTTTTTGAGAAGTTTCATTCTTTGATGATCATGGCTTAGATTATTCCCTTGAGGGTGTCAAGATGATAATATTCTATCACTCATTCAGCTTCCCAGGTGGCACAGTGGCAAAGAACCTGCCTGCCAGTGCGGGACACACAAGAGACGCGGGTTCAATCCCTGGGTCTGGAAGATCTCCGAGAACTGGCAATGGCACCCCACTCCAGTATCCTTGCCTGGAAAATCCCATGGACAGAGGAGCCTGGTGGGCTGCAGTCCATGGGGTTGTAAAGAGTTGGACACGACTGAGCATAGCACAGATTACTCATTCATTTATTAGTGAATGAATGAGAGATTTCCCCTCATCTGTTATTATCCTTAAGTATAGTTTATACATATAAAGGCAGGATAAGTGCTTGATTCTTCATTTGTTATTAACAACAACAACAACAACAAGAAGCCTGGTTCTCTGGCATTTCCAGAGATTACCAAGGAGGGTGTCTGTTGTGGTTGTTTTATTTGATAGGTTGTTTCTGAGCATAGACTCTGAAGCCCAATTCTCTGGGATCAGGATCCCAGTTTAGTTGTGTGACTCTAAGCTAGGCACATACCCTCACTTTCCTCATTTGTATATTGGAAATTTGAGGGTGTTTTCCTTTGTCACAGAGTTGTTCTGAGGATTAAATGAGAATCTACATAGCACCTGGAAAAATGCTTGTCAGCCCAAACATAAGTGTTCCTGATCATTAGTGCTGTTCTTATTCTATTTAAATACGCTTGAGTGGATTCTAGGCAATGGTATTTTGTAAAAGGTCCCCAAGTGAAGCCAAATTGGGAAACCACAAGATGGGGAAGTTTAAAGATATAATGTTTACAAAGCAGAGAAGATGACTGTATTTGTTTTGGGGTGTTTTTAGCGTTAAGATTAGGCTTAGGGTTAGAGTTCTGTTTCTAATTTTAAAAGACAGCCTAGGAATTGATGCCCTGCTCTCTTCCTCACTAACAGTGTGAGGTTTGACAAGCAATTTAGCATCTCCAAACCTCCAGGTTTTCATGGGAAATAAGATTAATGCTAGTGCAGGGCTCATGGAGCGGCTGTGAGGATCAGTGATCCTGCACAGTGCCTGGTTCGTAGGAAGTGTTAGTGGTGATGTCAGAAAACTTCACCAGAGACCACTGTGCCCAGCTGACACTCTTCTCCCTGCCTAGATGTGTCTCTCCAAAGAACTAGTTTTTCTGCCTTTTTACCATTTCTTTATTCAAATAAAAAAGCAAGCATTAAAATTTTGACAAAAATAGATTCCACACAAATAGTTGTACTAGAAACTATTTCATGTTCAGGGCAATGAAGAGCTATATAAACTTATACTCCAGTAATTCATAGTAGAACATTTTAATTTAAATGATAGTTTAAAAGAGAGAATCTTCAGGGCTTCCCTGGTGTGGCTCAGTGGTAAACAATCTGCCTGCCAATGCAGGAGACACAGATTTGATCCCTGATCTGGGAAGATCCCACATGTTGCAGAGCAACTAAGCCCTTGCACAACTATTGAGTCTATTGAACCAAGAGCTGCAACTACTGTGCTCACACACCCCAGAGCCTCTGCTCTGCAACAAGAGAAGCCACCACAGTAAGCCTGAATATCGCAGCTAGAGAGCAGGCCCCACTCTCTGCAACTAGAGAAAAAGCCCGAGCAGCAGTAAAGACCCAGCACAGCCAAAAATAAAATAAGTAAATAAAATCATTTTTGTTAAAAAAGAGAATCTTCAAATTGGCTAAACAAATAAAGGCCCTTTGAACGCAAGTCCAGATGGATTTTCTGTTATCCTATTTATACTTCCTGACTTATCAGATCTTTCTTCCTTCCGCCTGTTGCATAGCTTTATTTGTTTTGGTTATCTACACACTATAAACTTGGCATTTCATTTGAGATGCTGTGTGCTTTAAAAGAAGGTATTTTGTTTTCCCAGTATCCTAACTTGTCATCCATAGAGACAACAGACAAGACGGTCTTTAAGAGACAGATGTTAAGGGATGAATTATTGATCAAATCATAAACAAATTAGAAGATGAAATACATTTGCTAAATCAGTTTTATTTTAATCTTTTCCAAACTTTTCATCCTCCAACCCTAGAGATGTATCAGTAATAGAGAAAAATGCCATATACATAGGTGGAACCAACTAAAATAAACAGAGGCCATATTTTTTAAGGCAGAGGTTTCTAATACGGAGATCTCTTTTACGGCTTTCCATCCCCATGGGTCCTGTGCTTTGAAAAAAGCAAACACACCAAACTGCACTTATCAATATTTAATTTATCTTCCCATTTTTTATTAATCAAAGTCATCTATAACTGCCAACCAGAACATCCAATTGGTATGAGACAACCTGGGTTACTATACTGAATTGCTATAATTCTTTAGCAAAAAGCAAGAAAACATTTGAATGGAAAACATCTTTAATATGAAATCAGACATCGTGTTTTCTCCCCCAGCACGAAGAATGGAGATAGGAATCTTGATATTCAGGGTCCTTTAATCTTTGGTTCCAAACTCTGATAGGCAGAATGGCCCCCAAAATGTCCCCATCCTATTCCCCAGAACTTGCGAATGTTAGATTTAGTGGCAAAAGAGAATTAAAGTTGCAGATGGAATTATGGTTACCAATCAGCTGATTTTGAGATGGGGAGATTATACTGGATTATCCAGGTGGGCCCAATGTAATCACAAGGGTCCTTAATTAAATGTGGAAGTGGGAGGCAGAAGAGTCAGTGTCAGAGTGCTATGATGTGTCATGAGGTGAGAGACTCAATTTCTTCTTGCCTCTGGAATCGCAAGAGAATACATTTATGTTACCTTAAACTACCAGTTTGTGGCAATTAATGTCATAGCAGCCAGGAAAACTGCTACCTAATCTCTTTCCTCAAATTATTGACCTCTACTCCCTTTATGAGTTCTGTGTTCTGGGCAAAGTGACCTCATCAGCGGTGCCTGGGCATGCTTTTCCATCCCCTCTGGATTCTTCTTCATGCCCTCCCTCGTAAAGACATCACCCCACTTCACTGCAGCAGAGGCAAATCCTGTGCCTCTTTCAGGATGCATTTCAGATGCCTCCCCGGCTGCAAGCCCCATTGCTACTGCATCTGCCAGATGCCTGAAATTTCTCCTTCCTTTGAAATCCTGCAGTGCTGTAGCTGTCTCTCCCTGTTCTGGCACTGACTGCACTTTTTCCTGAAATAAACATATGCATTCACATACTGTATCTTCTCTACCAGATTTTAAGTTCTTTGATGACAAGCCTAGTGTTCGACTCATCTCTAAATCTTCTATAGTGTTTAGCCCAATACTTTACGCCCTATGAACTTTACATGTAATCATAGTCCTGGTACTAGTGGTAAAGAAGTCACCTGACAATGCAGGAGATGGAAGATACCCAGGTTCAGTTCCTGGGTCAGGAAGACCCCCTGGAAAATGAAATGGCAACCCACTCCAGCATTCTTGCCTGGGAAAGCCCATGGACAGAGGAGCCAGTCCATGGGTCACAGAGTCGGAATACATGTGGCTGAGCACACACATACATACACATGTGTGTGTTTTTAGTAGCTCAGTCATGTTCGAGTCTTTGTGACCCCATGGACTGTAGCCCACCAGGCTCCTCAGGCCATGGGATTTCCCAGGCAAGAATACTGGAGTGGGTTGCCAGCACCTGTGCATATATGCTATGTGTATATGTGTGTGTATACACGTATATGTGTATAAATGTATGTACAGATAGGTAAATGACATTGTAGAACATCATATAGGACCGTAAGCCCTCATAAGAGGAAAAGGAAAGAGAAAACTAAGGTTTTTCACTAGCTGCCACACAAATGGCAAGCATCCCAGACACATCTAGTTTGTAGGAATAGCCTAAACACTTGCCCCTTCACAGAACGGTTATTGAAGAATGGATGAGTTACTCGAAGTTAATCCCCTGATGGAGGAGATGCGAGGTAAAAATGGAGAGCTGTGCCTGAGAGACCCCGCGTTCTGGAATAGGATCTGAGCAAACAGAGAAAGGGGAGGTCCATGAGCAGGAGTAAGGTCTTGTGCCAATATCACACTTTGAAAATTTTATTTGGGATTTAGCTACCCATCAGAAAAAATAACGCAAAATGCTATTTTTTTTCCCCCATGCAGATGTTGATCAATATTTTTCTAGAAAGAATCTAGGAATGAAACTAAAAAAGCCACAGCATCAAATAGCTGATGATACACTCGGCTTTTACATGTGTGAGACAGGGCCATTCTTTGAAAAATAATGAATGTTTGGTTCCTAAGATAAAGAGGTAGCTTTGTGGCACTCTAAATTCCAGTTCTGTGAAAATAGAAAATTGTTGTTCTTCATATTTTGCCTACTAAAGCAATTAGTTTAGCCATTTTTTTCTAGCTTTTGTCCTTCTAAAATAAACATTAGGCCCAAGAATACACAGCTTTCCAAAGACTATTCTAATTCTGGTATATTTTTAGTTCTTTTCCTCTTATAGTCAGGAAATGATAATCACAAATGCATTTTTAATTGTTTTTTATTCCTATATGTCAGACATTATGCTGTTTATAGATATTCTGCCAATTTAAGCAAACTAACCATTGCCCCCCATGTTCATAGCAGCATTTTTTCAATTGCCAAGATATAGAAGCAACCTAAGAGTTCAGCAACAGACAGATGGATAGAGAATATATGGTATAAAAACAAAATGGAATACTATTCAGCCACAAAACAGAACAAATTTTTCCCATTTGCAGCAATTTGGGAGGGCATTATGCTAAGTGAAATAAATCAGACAGAAAAAGAAAAACACTAAATGATATCACTTATATGTGGAATCTAAAAAACACAATCGTAGTGAATATAGCAAAAAAGCAGACTCAGAGATACAGAGAAGAAACTAGTGGTTACCAGTGGGGAGAGGGAGGTACAAACTGCGATTGTAAGAGAGGCTAATAGAATGTATTGTATAATATGGAGGGTATGGCCAATATTTCATAACTGTAAATGGAGTGTAACCTTTAAAAACTGAATACAATTTTTTTTTAATTAAAAAGAAATGAACAATTCTGTGAGGTGGGTATTATAACCCTTATTTTAAAGTTTAGGTAGCTGAGCCATAAAGAGTTTAAGTTCTGATACAAACTCTGATCACCAGTAAAGGCCAGGAGATTCCACTTAACTCAAGGTGTCTACATCGTCAAGCCCATGTTTTTGACCCCAGTACCATCCAGAACCTCCCTGTGGGCTACTTACCAGGCAGAGGAAGCGGCTACATCCTTTTTGTGCTCAGATGTCAGTGTCTAACTTAGATATTAATGAAATTCCAGGGCAGAACTTTCCAAATTTTTTGACAACAATCCATAAAAAGAATTAACTTTTAACATCTAATCACAGAACACACACATTTTGAAATGATATCATTACTACTGTATAATGTGCTTTGATATATTTTATTCTGCTCCCAAGTTTTAATAATTTTGGTCAGGTACCACTATATTGTTATCATAATTCACTAATAGGCTATTACCTTTATTTTAAAATATGTAGCATTAGTACATAGTTTATTTTACACAATTAATTGCCTTTTTTAAAAAAACATGTTTATTTTTGGCTGTGCTGGGTCTTTGCTGCTGTGCACAGGCTTTCTCTAGTTGCAGAGCGGGGGCTGCTCTTTCGTTATGCCGCACAGCTTCTCACTGCAGTAGCTCCTCTTGTTGAGAAGCACAGGCTCTAGGCCCATGGGCTTCTGTAGTTGCAGCAGTCAGGCTCAGTAGTTGTGGCTCATGCCTTAGTTGCCTGGTGACGAGTGGGATTGTCCTGGACCAGGGATGGAACCCATGTCCCCTGCATTGCAAGGTTGATTCTTAACCACTAGACTACCAGGGAAGTCCCACAATTACCTTTCCAAAGAGAGATTTATTATCTTAGGCAAGTTATTTAATTTCTGAGTCTTGTGTTTCCTCTTCTGCAAAATGAGAAGATTGGACCAGATTTGTGACTCTTAATCCTGACTGCACATCAGAAATGTTTAAGAGCTTTTATATACACTTTTTCCAGGTTTTTGCCCCCCAGAATCTCTCATTTAATTGTTTTGGGGTGGGGGCCTGTGTACTACTGGTTTTTGCTGTTATCTTATTTTTGTTTTTTAACTCCCCAGGTTACACTAACTAGCCATTAATCTTAGGAATTACTGAATTAGATGATTGCTAAATTTTCTTCCAGCCAAAAATTTTAGACTGTTTTGACTGGTGAATGGGCCCACATCCAGCAGTTCTTGTGTACATCAGGGTGGGGTCATACACTTTGTGCATTTTTAACAAATACCTTAGTGATTCTGATGCAAGCCATCTCAGAAACACTGTTCTGAGTCATTGTCTCACCAACTGTTTATTGTTTCCTCAGTTTAGCACTTAACCGGGCCTGTGGCTGATGCTCTGAAATGCTTGCTAAGTGGCTGCCTCACCAAGCTGCCTGGCCACTCCACTGCCCTCTGCCAGCGCCAGAGCTCCATGCCCATTTTCCTCTGTTCTTTGATCCCTTTTCTAACTTAGCTCAAGTAAGATCACATTCTCCTTTCTCCTGTTCCAACCGTACTTATGTCTTTCAATATTAAAAATACAGGAAATAAATTCAATATTTTGTATTACCCTATAATAATACTGAGCAGGGGTCTGGGGGGCTCTTGGGCACAAAGTCATTCTGTGTGCCTCATTTATCAGATTACAGGAAACAGCCTTCGTTCAGCCTCCTTGACCTTCGCTGAGTTTCAGTGAGCAGTTTCAAGCAGTTGTTAATTAGGGAAGGGAGGAGTTGCAAGACCAGGGAGAAACAAACTGTCCAGGGCGGCCTTAGGGCAAGGTCCTCTTTCACCATGGAGGTAACACACACAGCAATCTTTGAGCTAGTTTGCAGATACTGAAACCCCCTCCAGGTGGCAGAAGTTAACGATGAATGACAGTAGGCTGCCCATGATCATGTAGACCCCAGACTATTTGGACCTGAAGTGTGATGAAGCTGACTCCTACTTCAGTTCAGTTCAATTCAGTCACTCAGTCGTGTCTGACTCTTTGCGACCCCATGGGCTGCAGCACACCAGGCTTCCCTGTGCATCACCAACTCGTGGAGCTTGCTCAAACTCATGTCTGTCCAGTCGGTGATGCCATCCAACCATCTCCTCCTCTGTCGTCCCCTTCTCCTGCCCTCAATCTTTCCCAGCATCAGGGCTTTTTTTTAATGAGTCAGTACTTCGCATCAGGTGGCCACAGTGTTGACGCTTACCTCATCACAAACTCATCAGAAGAATGTTCACGGTCTGATCACACCCTCTTGGAACAATTACTATAAAACTTCTATCTTCATGTTGGGACCCATGGTTTTGAGAGCACTAGCCCATTGTGACCCTCTTTTCCTGCAAAGCAATAAAGCTATACTTTTCTGCTTCACCCAAAACTCTGCCTCTGAGATTTGATTTGATACCGGTGTCCAGGGAAGCTGAGCTTTGGGCCTCAGTTGGGGAAAGGAAGCTGAAAAAAATAGATACATATGTATGCATAACTGAAACACTTTGCTGTATACCTGAAACCAGCACAGCATTCTAAATCAACAATACGTCAATTAAAAAAAAATACACTCAAACTAGGTTACTCATACCCTGAAGGTGATTATACAGTGGTAGCTAAAATAGTAGGATGAACTTGGACAGATCTTTATCTAACATATATTTTTATAGTGTTAACTCTGTGTCAGTCACAGCTGTAAGACTTTATAAATATTAACTTTGTTGATGTACATACATAATCCTCCTATGAGGTAGGTGCTACCATCCTCCTATATTACAAATTAGGACCCTAATCCCACTCCATTTTTGGAGCACTGATACTTATTTTGAAGAGCATTATTTTTTATTTTAAATTATACAGACTTGAACATAGTATTTCAGTTAATATTTTATTTTTAAATTTGTATTGAAGTTTAGTTGATTTACAACGTTGTGTTAGTTTCAGATGTACAGCAAAGTGTTGTTCAGTCACTAAGTGGTGTCTGACTCTTTGTGATCCCATGGACTGCAGCACACCAGGCTCCTCTGTCCTCCACTATCTCCTGGAGTTTGCTCATATTCATATCCATTGAGTTGGTAATGCTATCTAACCATCTTATCCTCTGCTGCCCCTTTCTCCTTTTCCCTGCAATCCTTCCCAGCATTAGAGTCTTTTCCAATGAGTGAGCTCTTTGCATCAGGTGGCCAAAGTATTGGAGCTTCAGGTTCAACAACAGTTCTTTCAAAGAACGTTCAGGGTTGATTTCTCTTAGGATTGACTGGTTTGTTCTCCTTGCAGTCCAAGGCACTTTCGAGAGTCTTTTCCAGATTTTGATCAATTCTTCTGAGCAATATAATGATATCAACATATATTAATCCTGAGAATACACACACACATGTATCTTCTTTTTCAGATTCTTTTCTGTTATAGGTTATTACAAGATACTCAGCATAGTTCTCTGTACTACACAGTAGGTCCTTGTTGAATTTTATGTTAACTGCAGCATGTGTATCTCTTAATCCCAGCTCTAAGTCTGTGAATCTGTTAATTCCAACCATAGCTGTAAGTTTGTTTCCTATGTAAGTCCATTTCTGTTTTGTAAATAAATTTATTTATGCCATTTAAAAATTTTCATTAATTGTCTAATATGAGATATGAAATAAAGTCAATTTGGGGGGTCGCCTGCTACAAGGAGATCTCCTATAGACAAAGATTTAGCCTCTTCCACTATTAGAGGTTTTTAAGTGGAAACATGAAAATACTTAATAAAGCATTCTTAATTCACCCAATAGTAATTTCCTTGAATAACTTTACAGAATATGACTTTTTAATCTAAATGTTTATCTCTAGTCATGAAAATTTAACATATTGTCCAACAAACATTTTTATTAACAAATATGTATTTGTCAATAAACTAATAGTATATCTTTTGCTAAGTTACATAAACAAGTAAACACCCTCACTCTGATGTGTAGTCATTTATTTATCGGTTAATTACGTAAGATACAATACCAAAATGAAATGATTTCACATGCAAAGGAGTTATTGTCCATTTATTAACACATTGGATAGGTTGTATAGTCTTATAAGCTAATCCCCAAACTTTTGTCTCCTTTCCATCTGCAAAACCAGAACCATTTATCTAGTGTTTGTAGTTTCATCTCCACCTGGTCTATATTCTTGGTGTTGTTCTACCCTGAGCTCATTTTCCAGGGTTGATAGTGGGGCTTTTATTGGGTTGTTTCAAATACCTGGCTTCCATCTAGAATCACATTTCAGATGATCAGTGTTACAGCTTTTCCTGTGTCTGAATCCTTGTTAACAGAGCTCTAGCTGATTGACGGAAGGTGGGGTGGGAAAAGGGGTCTGAGAATAAAGTCCAGTTGTATCCATTATCATATCTTATGGTGACCAGGCTTTTCTGTAGGAAATGTATCTCAGAGTAAGCAGATAGCACCTGTGGATGGAGAAAATCTCTTCTTTACAAAAGAATGCTGAACTAAGAAATGTGTAAAGCAATGGTAAGATCAGAAAAGTCACTATTTTTCTACCCCTAATTAAATCTCCTTTTCATGGAAGAATCATCCATGTGTGCTAACACCATTTAGTGAAAGATTGATGAGGAACTGGAATATTTACTTTGTACCAATTCATTAACCACAAGACACTTGCTGGTTGCAAGTAGGAAAATATAACAATTTTTTGGCCACACCTCACAGCATGTATGATCTCAGTTCCCTAACCAAGCCCCCTGCATTGGAAGCACAAAGTCTTATAACCACAAGACTGCCAGGGAAGTCCCTGAAAAACAGAACTTTAAAATGAAGGCATCCGACTGTCACATTTTACTTGGTGCTCAATCTCAGCATAGAATCCTGGGAACCATCTTATACGTCCACTGCAGCTGTACAGTTTGAAGCTCATTGCCTTGCCTGTGAACTATTCTACCAAAAATATTTAACTTGTGTCTAAATAAAGCCTTTGGATCTAACATTTACTTTATAGGAAACACAGGAGATAAAGTAAATGACGTCATGAAGAAATCATTAGACTAGCTCAGTGGAAAATTCTACAGGACAGATGTTTTCAATGAGTCAATGCCATGAAAAAAACAAAAGGAGGGAGTGTTTGGGTTCTCTTCTAGATTAAAAGAAATTCAGAGACATAACTAAAGCAATGTTTGATTCTTAGTGGGTCCCAATCTGAATAGCTATCTCAGTTCAGCTGCTGTAACCAAATTCAGGAGTTCCACCTTGTTTGCAGGGCATGTGTTCCAAGACCCCCAGTGGATATCTGAAATTTTGGATAGTCCTGAACCCTATATATGCTATGTTTTTCTCTATACATACCTATGACAAAGTTTAAAAATTGTAAATGTGCAAATTAGGCACAGTCAGATAATATCCAAATTGCTAGCATTGTTCCTTTTGTACTCTGGGCCATTGTTAAGCAAAATAAGAGACACTTGAACACAAGTGCTACAATAGAGTGATGCTGATCTGATAATCCAGACTGCTACTGAATGACCAATGGGCTGGATACACTGGACCAATGGATGACTCGCATCCTGGGTGGAGTAGAGCCAGGGGAGTTGGGGTTGGATGAGAAACTTCATCACGCTAATCAGAGGGGCACACAGTGGAAAACTTGATTTAAATCTTTAAAGACCTGCAGTGCCAGGTCTTAGCTGCAGCACATGGGATCTTAGCAATCTTTCAGGTGGCATGTGGGATCTAGTTACCTGACCAGGAATCAAACCCGGGTCCTCTGCATTGGGAGGATGAAGTCTTAGCCACTGGACCACCAGAGAAATCTCCCAAACATGTTTTTTAAAGATATGAAAATGGTCTGTGGTTAAATAAATCTTGGAAATCTATATTAAATACATTTAACCAAGTTTATTTCATTTAGAACTACTCACAGCCTCTAATACATTAAAAGCCATTTCACATGGGGTGACTACAGAATGAATTCTTTTGTAAGGATCCGTGCCCATAGAATTCATGGGGAGCAGAGACCATGGCTCAAAGGGACATGTTTTAGAACATATTTCTTTAAAGATTTATCAGTAAAGACTTGTGAAAAATTATATCTGTAAATTAAAAATGCAGTGATAACGGCTTTCCTTAAAGTTGTGACATTGAGAATACTGTTTCTAGTTTATAGCAACACACATACGGGAGTAGAAAAACAAGGGTAAATTCTTTCTCTGATATGATCTAAGGTTTCAAAACAACTCACCTTGAAGATCAGTGAACTGAAGTTTCCACAGATGGAGCTGCTGCTATGTATACCTCTGGAATCTAATATGAAAATTGCCTCAAGCTGTCAGGCAATGCAAGCGGTGGGAGGTGGGGAGGTGGATAGGAAGTGGGGTGGGTGGGCCGGTGGGCGGAAACAAGAGCTCTGTGGCTGACCAAGAACAACCAGGCTGATCCTGATCCTACAGGAGGATGTAAGGTTCCATTTGTTTTCAAATGCTGGGCCTTGCTTTGCTTATACTTATGGGAAAATAGAGTTACAGCTTTCAAGTTTTAGCTTTTGGTATAACGTATTACTTGGCTTAAAACTCAACATTCAGAAAACTAAGATCATGGCATCTGGACCCATCCCTTCATGGCAAATAGATGGGGAACCAGTGGAAACAGTGATTTTATTTTTGGTGGCTCCAAAATCACTGCAGATGGTGATTGCAGCCATGAAATTAAAAGACACTTACTCCTTGGAAGGCAAGTCATGACCAACCTAGACAGCTTATTAAAAAGCAGAGACATTACTTTGCCAACAAAGGTCAGTCTCGTCAAAGCTATGGTTTTTCCGTAGTCATTTATGGATGAGTTGGACTATAAAGAAAGCTGAGCACTGAAAAATTGATGCTTTTGAACTGTGGTGTTGGAGAAGACTCTTGAGAGTCCCTTGGACTGCAAGGAGATCCAACCAGTCCATCCTAGAGGAAATCACTCCTGAATATTCTTTGGAAGTACTGAAGCTGAAACTCCAATATTTTGGCTACCTGATGTGAAGAGCTGACTCATTTGAAAAGACCATGATGCTGGGAAAGATTGAAGGCGAGAGAAGAAGGGGACGACAGAGGATGAGATGGCTGGATGGCATCACCAACTCAGTGGACATGAGTTTGGGTAAATTCCGGGATTTGGTGATGGACAGGGAAGCCTGGCATGCTGCAGTTCATTGGGCCACAGAGTCAGACATGACTGAGTCTGAATTACTTGAGAAAACTATATGTGGGTCAGGAAGCAACAGTTAGAACTGGACATGGAACAACAGACTGGTTCCAAATAGGAAAAGGAGTACGTCAAGGCTGTATATTGTCACCCTGCTTATTTAACTTATATGCAGAGTACATCATGAGAAACACTGGGCTGGAAGAAGCATAAGCTGGAATCAAGATGGCTGGGAGAAATATCAATAACCTCAGATATGCAGATGACACCACCCTTATGGCAGAAAGCAAAGAGGAACTAAAAAGCCTCTAGTGAAAGTGAAAGTGGAGAGTGAGAAAGTTGGCTTAAATCTCAACATTCAGAAAACGAAGATCTTGGCATCTGGTCCCATTACTTCATGGGAAATTGATGGGGAAACAGTGGAAACAGTGTCAGACTTTATTTTGGGGGGCTCCAAAATCACTGCAGACAGTGACTGCAGCCATGAAATTAAAAGACGCTTCCTCCTTGGAAGGAAAGTTATGACCAACCTAGAGAGCATATTCAAAAGCAGAGACTTTACTTTGCCAACAAAGGTCCGTCTAGTCAAGGCCATGGTTTTTCCAGCGGTCATGTATGGATGTGAGAGTTTGACTGTGAAGAAGGCTGAGTGCCGAATAATTGATGCTTTTAAACTGTGGTATTGGAGAAGACTCTTGAGAGTCCCTTGGACTGCAAGGAGATTGGTCCTGGGTGTTCTTTGGAAGGAATGATGCTAAAGCTGAAACTCCAGTACTTTGGCCACCTCATGCAAAGAGTTGACTCATTTGAAAAGACCCTGATGCTGGGAGGGGTTGGGGGCAGGAGGAGAAGGGGATGACAGAGGACAAGATGGCTGGATGGCATCACCGACTCAATGGACATGAGTTTGAGTGAACTCTGGGAGTTGGTGATGGACAGGAAGGCCTGGCATGCTGCGATTCATGGGGTCGCAAAAAGTCGGACATGACTGAACGAATGAACTGAACTGAACTGATACATACTGGACTGAACTGATAGAAGATTGTGAGAAATATGCTGCATGGATCTTAATTTCATCATTAAAGTTCCTTTTTTTTCCCCCCAGAAAACTTGAGACAAGAGTCAAATATAAAAAGCTGTCATTTCTTGAGACTAAAGATTTGGCGAAATGCACCCTAAATTCTAAATCTTAACAATAGAGCAATAATTTCTCTCATAAATGTTGAATAATTTTGGCTCTTTTCACCAGACAATAGCTTGATTGCATTGCATTGCATTTCTTGACTTAAGGAGTACGAGGACAATAGCAAAAAATAGGCAAAGAAAAAAGCTCTAGGCTGGAAGAGAAGGCTAGGGTATGTATGAAATTAATTGCTAGCATCCACTGCAGGCGCCCTCAGGCTCTAACTGCCAGTGGGGGTGGGGAAGTCCCAGGGATGTTAGCTTTCCAGATGACTTAGGTAAAGTTATGGGAGAGTTCCACAGAGAAGTAATCAAATACAGCCTCAATTCTGATTTAATCACATTATTACTTAAGGATACAATGTGAAGTCATTGTATTCTTGAACATTTAACTAAACATGCTTGAACACCTTTGTCAGGTACCACACTAGTAGCCATTGGGAATTCAACAGGTGAACAAGACTCCTGCAGAAGCTAACAAACAAGCAGCCACTGATGCCCCTGAGTGGGGAGCAAAACAAAGGAAGTAGAGTGTGTTATGATGGTCCCAATAGCACTTTTAGATTAAATGGTCATGGAAGACCTCTTAGGAGATGACTTGGAAGGTACAGGCGGAAGAATGAAGAGTTAGATATCCAAAGAACTAGGGGGTACAGGATGTAGAACATTCCAGGCAAGTGCAAAGACCCAAGTTATAGAAGAGCTTGACATGCTATATAAACCGAAAGAAGTCCTGTGTGGTTGACAGTGTGAAGAACAATGAGAGTTCTAGAAGATGATGCTTCAGGGACGAACAGAAGCCTGATCATGTAGGGCCAGCACAAGACATGGTAAGGACTTTACTCTGGGATAATGGATTTGGACTTTTGAGCTCCAGAACGGGGAGGCAATAAACATGTGTTGTTTTAAGCCACCATCTGTCATATTTGTTACAGCAGCCATAGCATATACAGGTGGGAAGAAAATTGAGTTTACCTGTACACTCAAACGTCTAAGAGAAACAGGACTGTTAAGTGATTGATGTCATTTAATTCATAACATAGTGGATTCATCACTGAGTCAGTGTCTGGTGCTCAGCATTGTTTATCTAAGAACTCATTCTCCTTGATTCCTCAGGCACGATCAGATTAAGGAGGGTGAAAACATATTAACTCACAAAAGAGATATAAACCACACCACCAACTCATTGGCTTACTCATGGAAATAGAAATACTAAATGCATCAGCTTACTCAGATCAGCAGCTAAGTGCTGCTTGACTTTGTTTGGGAGTTGTAAAGCCAGAATGATGCAATGAGCTCATTTTATTGCCTAAAGTTACCAAATCTCATAGCCTGATGCACTCGTCTCTATGGGTTGAGGACACTTACGCTGGTCAGACGAATCCACTCTCTCCTGACTATGTTGCGTACATTCCGACAAATTCTGGCTTGGAGGCAGTACCTCTGTACAGTCCTTAAAGTCCTTCTGAGTCCACCACAAGGATGTCAATTTACGTCATCTTCTCAGGTAGTCTCACCAGGAAAAAACATACTTCACTTCATCTCTCACTCACTGATTCTTTCAAGAAACAGTATTCAGATCTTACTAAATGCCAGATACTGCACTAGGATTTCAGACACAAAGTAAGCTAAAAGCCCTATTTTCCAGAAATCTTATAGTATTTCAGTGGATTAAGAGTGTCTATATATTTCTTCTGTAAATAGCAGGTCTCACTCATGTCTTGAGATTTCATGAACTCCATTTTTGCAGAGTAATGTTTCCTTACCCTCACTGTCAAATTTAGGGATGATCCAACCGAGGACCTATAAAGCAGTCAAGTCAATTCAATGAAAAATCCTATAATCTGGACAATTTAATTATGTCCTATTTTGATCATTTTATCTAAGTATTAATATTTCACTATCTAGAGTGAAAATTTCAATCTCAATAATTTCCACATTCCTACAAAACAGAGAAGAGATGGTTGTGGCCACCTGTGCAATTTGCAAGAAACGGATTTGTGCACTGCGTGGTGCCTTGCAGCTCCTAGTTTTACTCTATGATACATTGCCATTGAGAGCAACTTAAGTTTTCTCAAGTCCCAAAGTAAAGACTATTAAAGAAATCATTAAGTCACAACCATGCCATCCACTCTGGTTTACATACAAAAATTACCTGCACATCTAGCCAAGAAACCTCTGGTTATGGAACTATAGGGTTTTTTTTTTTTTAATCATCTCTTCCATAGGAAGACCATGTTTAGTTAACTTCCCTTCTTGGTTTGTTGCAGTATAAATCAAGTTTGAAAGTTAATATAAACTGGAAACTAGTATAAACTACAAAGGACTAGTGGAGAAGTGATTTTTCTGGGTGACCTACAAGAAGTCACTCAGCTCCTGGCCTCAGTTTGCTTGTTTGTAAATGTTAAATTTTATGTCTTTAGTTTTCTCAATTCTAAGATTCCATGACTTTTTGAGAATCTCTGGTAAACAGCACCACAAAATGTTATTATTTCATGTATTTATAAGGAATCAGATCCATTTTATGGAAACCCTTTGGTGAAGTTCCATTTTGAGTAGTTTTGAGGCCATAACCATACAACAGATATTGTCCCTGCTGTTAGGAAGTGTTCAATAGAAAGGAGAGGCATCATTAAATACAGACTCAAGAAATCCACAATGACATTTATGAAACAACTTTTTAATTTAAATTGTGTATTTACAAAAAGACAGAGAAAAAGCAGCGGGAAGGCAGGAATGATGCCTGGCCACCTCCCACCTGAGGGTGCAGAAAGAGGCCAGGGACAACATATATGCGTCAGACTGATCTTCCCTGCCATTATTGATAACAGCAATGGACAAAAGGCTTCAGTGAAGGAGGTCAGTCTATTTGGGGAGAGGCAGCCGATCTGTTCAGTCCAGGTGCGTGAGGAGGAAGGCGGCCCAAGTCAGTCTATTGAGGCCTTGGCTCTTTATAGGCTGAGGCCCTTCTCTTGGAAGTTTTAGGCCGCCTTCTCCAGGGCATGTAGGGATCAGGGGGATGATACCTGGGAAAACCCCTATGGACCACAGGGACCCGCTGCTGATAACAGGGTGGAGGGAAGCGGGGCACAGGCGGCTGGGGACAGTACTGAAAGTCACCTTGGACGGCAAATTCTGTTTGGGTAGATGGGGGGACATCTGAATGGAAATAGTTTAAGGAGAATTGATCGGATTGGAAAGGATGGTCTGAAGAAAAACAGGTTTCCTGGGGACAGAATGGGAATGGGGGCATCACCTGGTGTAAAGGGATGGGATGACGTTGTGGGGACAAGAGTGGAAACAGGGGTGGGCGGGGAGATGGCGTGGGGAGCAGGGCTTGGCGCCCTGGGAGAGGCAAAGGTCTGGGCAGAGGGCAGGCCGGCTGATCTCCGCAGACCAGGGGCTGCCTCTCAAGCCTCCGGCCAGGTCTTCCTCTCCCAGGACCATCTGTGATCCACTTGTCCACTGGGTCGCGCTGGGGCAGCTCTACCCCCCAGGCGTCGGCCACGTGGGCCAGCAGGAGCTGGGAGAGGTGGCGGTGTGCGCACTGGTTCCAGTGCACTCCGTCCGTCTGCAGGTACTTCCCTGTGTGGCGGCGGAAGTGGAAGTGCAAGTCCAGCACATCGAAGCCGTGCCTTTGGGCCTCGGCAGAGCTGTAGAAATTGGCTTCGATGACATTGATTTTCACGGAGGCGGCGGCGAACTGGACCTCGGGCGGGACGAAGCGGCTGGTGATTTTGTCGCCCACGGGCATGGCCGTGTTCCACACCAGGAGGCACGACTCGGACAGCACCTGGCGGAGGCGCCCGAACAGTCTCTCCAGGTTCCGGCGGTAACTAGGCCAGAAGTCCTCCCCGTACCTGGTGATGTCCCAGAGGCACGAGTTCATGATGACCAGGTCCGGGTGGTGCTCGCCGGACTGCAGCTCCTCCAGGACATCCTCCAGGTAGTCGGAGTACACGCGCGTCAGGAAGTAGAAGCGCACCAGGTGCTGGCCGGAGCAGAACTGGCGCACCTCGCGGTAGTGGGTGCCGTTGTGCATGTGGCCCTGCTGGCCCCCCTGCACCAGCTCATCCTGCTCGAAAGTGTGCTCCCCCTTGGCCTTGAGCTGCCTGAGTGTGAGCAGGCAGTCCTTCTGCAGCAGGAGCACCAGATCCTTGTACACAGCCCTCTGGACCGAGTCCCCCAGGACAACCACGAACTTGTTGTGGAGCAGCTGCCGCACTTCGGAGGCCAGCAGGTGAACCATGACGCCCGCACCGCCTAGCTCTTTTCTTTCACTCAGCGGGTCTGCGGAAGGCTAGGACAGAAGGAGAGAGCGCATGGGAGGGACCCACCTCGCGCAGGACAGGACGCAGGAAGGTAGGGTGAGGTGGGCCCGCCCGGGGACTGGGCTGGAACTCTGGCCTGGGGCATCTGAAGGGCGGGGCTCCACTACCCTTAGCCCGCAGAGAGGGGAGCCTGGAGCCAGAAGCCCTGGTTGGCCCAAAGGAAGTTTCTGCCTGAGACTTTGAATACCCAGGAAACCCAGGTTCCATGGCCAGGAAGGGCCCCGCCCTCCCCAGCTGGAGGTGCAACTGCCAAAGACACCCCATCACCCGGTGCCTGGAGGCAACTCGGATGCCTAACAAGTGGAGAATGGTTAGGCAAACTTTGCAGAGATTAAATAATGAGGATTATGATTAAGCAAGAACACGGAGTGTCATATACTGTTAGCTGCGGAAGTTACATACCATATATGTGGCCATATCACTGAAATGGTGTAAAATAGATATGCATACTAAGTTGCTTCCCACCAGGCTCCTCTGCCCGTGGGATTCCCTAGTCAAGCATACTGGAGTAGGTTGCCATTTCCTTCTCCAATAGATATGCATAGATAATATTGAAAGAAAATACACAAAACCAGCTTTAAATAGGATAGTAGGATCATGGGTGATCATAGGTTCATCTTCCCCCATCTTCTTTTTTGTAAATATACTTTACATAGTCTCAAAATCAATTTTAATAATAACTTAATGTTTCTTATCCATGGAACTTATAAAAAATAAAATTAGAAATAATTCACAAGTGCTTCAGCTGCAATATTCTTTTTCATTTGAAGGAAATTGACATTGGCATAAGAAATATATTGAGCTAAAGACCAATGAGAATCAATAGGAGAGTTCTCTGTCCTCCCCTCATGTATCTAAAAGCAAGATATAAATTTTCTGAGGAAGGTGACCCTTCCCCCACCAAGGAGAGAAGCGTCAAGAAAGACGACAAGGAACTGTCCATACAAAGATGAGTCTGCATAAACAAACCTTACTAAAATAGCCCTTATTTTCCATTAGGGACCCCTTATATCCCCTTCTCCACACTTTATTATCCTTGAAACACAATTCCCTTTGTTCTCTGTTAAAATGGTAATATAAGCCCAAGTCTAACTAGTTCTTTGAGTTCCATTCCTTTTCTGTGAACTGTTGTGCACACAGATATTAATTTAAAAACTGTATGCTGCTGGGAGCCAGCACGGGAGATCCCACCCATGACAAGGTCATATGGAAAATACAGAGCCTTTCGAGGAGTTAAAAGTTATTAGAATGCTACTGGTGGAGGGTTTCATTGTTGAACCAATGCTTGCTAAACCAATGCTTGCTGCTAAGTTTTCATATTTTTCATTGTGTGCCTGGGAGTACATTAATTAATATAGTTGATATACAGAAATATAAGTAGTAGCCTTGGTATTAACAACATTAAACCTTGAGTTAATAAATTCTTTTTTTGTTACAGCCCACTGCACCTTTGCTCTATAGGAATGCAACTTTATCTAGTGCTTTCGGAGAATGGTGCCAGACTTTAGAAAAATCACCTTTAGAAAAAATAAGCTTTCTGGTTGACTAACCTTTATCAGAAAAAAGGGTCATAAAATGTTAACAGGCCTCCAGGCCAGAAGATGATGTAAATCACCTAAGACCTTTGTATATAGAAAGGTATGCAGAAAGAAAGCCTGGTCTCGATAAGGGTCAGGACTGCTGACCCTGCATGACTCTGCATCTTCCATTATTCTCTATGTACAACTTAAGGTATAAAAGCTCCTTTTGAAAATAAAGTTGCAGGCCTTGTGAAGCTTGGTGTCCTCTCCTCTACTCGCTTCACTGCAACATTCATTCTCTCTCTCTCCCCGCGACCGCCGCCCTCCCCCCCCCACCCCCCCAGCGGATGCCGTTCATCCTGAGGGTGCCCCTGGACCCTGCTGAGGCTGGACCCCGGAAGTATGCCTTTTCTGTTTATCTACAGTAATTTTATTCACAGGGCCCCAGATACTAACCCTAAGAGTATAGAGAAAAAGTTTTTTCTTCCCCAGAACACTGAACAAGGTGTTAAAAGTGGTGAAACTTGTCTTCAGAACTTCAGATTGAGTTTATTTCAAGCTGCCATTTACAGTCATATCCACTAAACTACTACTAAGTCTCACGTGGGGAGGAACATGGCATGCCCTTCACACACTTACAAAGAAGCTGTTAAAATATGCTGTGAGTTGGTATTTGTAGGCATTAGTAAAAATTTTAATAGGTGTGGTGGATAGCTATTAATAAATTACACATTTGGTTTTTAAAACCTATACTATTTGTGGTTTTAAATGAGCATGAGCCCAAAAATAAAAACTTGAAGATGGGTAGAGTACAAAAGTGTTCCCCGAAGAGAACAGTTAGAAATATTGGCTTATTTGAATCTTCACTCAAAAACATTTGCTATCAAATGAAAAACTTAAAACCAGGATTTTGCTCATTGTGGTACAACAAAATTAAACATAAGCAAACTCCAAACCCCATTGGGGCTCAGGCATATTCTCTAGTTTATATTCACTTATTCATCCAACTCACTAAGCACTGACTAAATGCTCCACATGGGGCTTCCCCGGTGGCTCAGAGGTAAAGAATCCGCCCACAAAGCAGGATCTATCCCTGGGTAGGGAAGATCCCCTGGAGAAGGAAATGGCAACCCACTCTAGTATTCTTGCCTGAGAAATCCCTTGAACAGAGGAACCTGGCAGGCTCCAGCTCTGCTGCTGCTGCTGCTAAGTCGCTTCAGTCGTGTCCAACTCTGTGCGACCCCACAGACAATGAGCAGCCCACCAGGCTCCCCCGTCCCTGGGATTCTCCAGGCAAGAACACTGGAGTGGGTTGCCATTTCCTTCTCCAATGCATGAAAAGTGAAAAGTGAACGTGAAGTCACTCAGTCGTGTCCAACTCTTAGTGACCCCATGGACTGCAGCCTACCAGGCTCCTCCGTCCATGGGATTTTCCAGGCAAAAGTACTGGAGTGGGGTGTCATTGCCTTCTCCAGCTCCAGTCCACGGGGTTGCAAACAGCTGGACACAACTTAGCAACTAAACAACAATAACAAATGATCCACATGGGGCATATAAAGATGCGTAAAACGTGGTCTTGCCTTTCAGGAGCAGATCAGATATATTCATTGATAACTGTAATACAAAGTTGAGAATGCTACAGTGTTAGCTTAGTCATGTCAGACTCTTGCAACCCCATGGACTGTAGCCTGCCAGGCTCCTCTCTCTAGGCAAGAATACTGGAGTTGGTTGCCCTTTCCTTCTCCAGGGGACCTTCCTGACCCAGGGATCAAACCCAGGTCTCCTGCATTAGCAGGCACATTCTTTACCATTTGAGCCACCAGGGAAGCCCATAGACAAATAAACAAAGGATGTGAAACTGGTTTGTAAACAGAGCTGGGCTGCTGGGGCGATAAGGAAACATGTCTGTGCACAAGTGTGCCAGGGTGCCTGTTCATGTCCAGGTCAGGATGTGAGTCTGGAGGTCTGCCAAAGCAGAGTGAGATGCAGGCAGAATGGAGCACTTAAGGTGGAACCTTTCTATCTGTATCTGTCTTTGACTGGCTGTGTGATCCTGGGCTAGTCCTTGCCTGCTCTGGTGCCAGGGTCCTCTCCTGTACAACAACAGCCCTGGGTTCTAGGCCAGGCAGGGCTGGTCCTTTGTGCTCCCTGGGATTCGAGTGTGCAGTGAGGAAGAGAGTTGAGAGAGAAGAAATCATCAGAGAAGGGCTGGAGTAGAAAGGAAATGTGGAAGATGGGGTGTGACAGAGCATCTGGAAGAGCAGACTCAAGGCCCAGACGGGAGGTGGCCAGAGGCTCTGGGTCAGCTACCTTCAAGTGCCATGGAAACAGAATGAGCAGGTACAGTGGACGTTCAGGGATCTTTGCAAACAGGACTCCCCTACCCCAGACCCAAGTCTCCAAAGTGTAAAGTGAAATCTTTTCCCAGTGTTTTCAGGGTTCCCATGCTTGCTCCTTGGAAGAAAAGCTATGACAAACCTAGACAGCATATTGAAAAGCAGAGACATCACTTTGCCAACAAAGGTCCATATAGTCAAAGCTATAGTTTTTCCAGTAGTTGTGTACAGATGTGAGAGTCGGACCATAAAGAAGGCTGAGCACTGAAAAATTGATGCTGCTTTCGAATTGTGGTGTTGGAGGAGGCTCTTGAGAGTCCCTTGGACAGCAAGGAGATCAAACTGGTCAATCCTAAAGGAAATCAACAGTGAATATTCATTGGAACGACTGATACTGAAACTGAAGCTCCAATACTTTGACCACTTGATGAGAAGAGCCAACTCACTGGAAAAGATGCTGATGCTGGCAAAGATTGAGGGCAGGAAGAGAAGGGGGTGGCAGAGGATGAGATGGTTGGATGGCATCACCGACTCAATGAACATGAGTTTGAACAAACTCCGGGAGATGGTGAAGCTGGGCGTGCTGCAGTCCATAGGGTTTGCAAAGAGCTAGACATGACTGAGTGACAACCAGTCTATGTGCTACCCCAGTTCCATGCGCCCTCTCTGGGTTGGACTCTGGTCATACTCTGTCCCAGTCCCCTAAGGTAGGGGACACCATTCCTCTCCATTAGAATTCCCTCCCCTAGGGTGGCAGATGTGACAACCGAGTGTGGTCTCCTTCAGCGGTACTGTGTTTACATGGCCCAATACATTCCTTCTCTGCCTGTGAAGTGCCCTGGACTTGAACTCATGGATGTGAGTCAAATTTGCTGCTTAAAAGTTGTGGAGAATGGAGACACTTAAGTATATTTGTGAAGAACAACGCTCTTCATCTGTTAATTTTCCTCATCTGTAAAATGGGACTTTTAGCACCCACTTCAGAGATTTGATCTGAAGAAGTGGTTAGAACAATGTCCTGATAAATAGGGTGGATATGAGTTACTATTTATAAAACAAGTTCAAGAACACTCGGATAATCATCTGTAAACGAGCGTTACACTATTTGTGCTGTAAAGATCAAATGACAAGAAGCGAGATTTTGAATAAAACAAAACTAATGTTATTTGAACAGATACCGATGCCAAATGCTTTGCAAATGTTACCCGATTTGTGAGATCAGAAGGATCTCCATGTGTTGGAAGTGGAGTGAGGTGAAAGTCACTCTGTTTAGTCGCTGAGTTGTGTCCAACTCTTTTTAATCCCCTGGACTGTAGCCTGCCAAGTTTCTCTGTCCATGGAATTCTCCAGACCAGATAGATACTGGAGTGGGTAGCCGATCTCTTCTCCAGGGGATCTTCCCAACCCAGGAATTGAACCCACGTTTCCTGCATTGCGGGCAGATTCTTTATCATCTGAGCCACCAGAGAAGCCCACCAGGGAAGATCTGAAGCTACTGATGGCAAACTGTCCCTGTGGGAAATAGCCCTTAGAGCAGAACCCCTTGCAGTCTGAATCCAAAAGCTCAGGCTCAGGTCAGGGAGATATTTGAGGGCGAGTTGGGAGAAGAGTGTTTCAGTGTGCCTTTAAGCATAGACAGGAAACCCTTTGGGCTTCCCAGGTGACTCAGCGGTAAAGAATCTGCCTGCCAATGCAGGGGACTCAGGTTCAATTCCTGGGTCAGGAAGATCCCATGAAGAAGGGAACGGCAAAGGGAACGGCAACCCACTCTAGTATTCCTGCCTGGGAAATCCCATGGACAGAGAAACCTGGCAGGCTGCAATCCATGGGGTCACAAAGAGTCGGACACAACTCAGCGCCTAAACTGCAGCAGCAGCAACAGGTGATCGTTTACTCCGCCTGCTCAGGGGAGATGATCCATGTGACCTTAGGGGGCTGGGGAGCTGCGAGAATATAGGTGTTGGGTTGATCAAAAAGTTCCTTCGGGTTTTCCAAGGCTGTTGTGGACAACCTTGAAGGAACCTTTTGTCCAATTCAATAGATATAGATGTGATCTCAAGCAAGAGACCCGAAAAAATTAAAGACCTGGGTTTTAGAATAACCAAAACAAGTTTCTTAAGACTTCAGAGCCTCACAGTATTTGAGAAATTCTGGCTGCCTTGCATGCTGACCAGTGAACCTAACCCACCCAGATACTGTTACAAGGGCTTAGAGCCAAAATCAAGCAAAAATGTCCAGCTAGGAATTTATTGTTCTTCTGCAATGTAACACGCAGTTTGAACTGTAGAAAAGAAGGGAGGAGGAAGTGACTGGGAAGAAACATTCCAGTTAGAAGCTGAAACTGAAAGGAAATTCATGAAATTCTTGATAAACTTCCTGTCACAACTGTAACAGGATTAACAAATCAGGCCTCCTCAGGACCGTGGGAAAAAATCATTTAAACTAAGATGTCAAGCATGAAAAACAAAACCTAACAAAAGCAAAGTAATTTTTTCGGGGGTGGGGTGAATGAAGAATAATTTGTAGAGCTGAATCTTCTCTGGTCTAAAAAAAAAAAGTTGGCAAGTTTCATTTTCAAAGCTCCTTTGATTCATAAAAATGAAACGAAAAAGAGATTTGAAAACTATCAGTTCAGTGATTTTTTTGCCCTAAGGGTTCTTCTTTGCTTCCAACTTGCCAAAACTTAACAGCTATTTTATAGATTAATTGACTCATTCATTAAGGAGTTTATTGAGAACTAGATATAATGCTAGGTGCAAGGAGTAGATATAAAAAGGCAGTCTCTTTCAAAAGGATGGGTAAGAAAGTAGACACATAAAAATATCAGTTACAGCTGATGATGTAAATGAAATATCAAAGCTGGTATGAAGACTCAAGGAGGAGAGAAGAGGAGATAAATGGATGATCAGTGCAATCTGTGAGTCCAACCTCAAATTAAAATCGATTTTTAAAAGAGTTTTATGATGATTCCTCAAATTTTAATTGTAAGCAGTTCCCTGTTTTTCTGTTTTCAAAGTAAAATTTGGGCTTTGGCTAATGCTCTGACAGAAACATACATTATTAATGGCTACTATTGATGCTACAATAAATTATTTTGAGGCATCTTGCTTAGATTTCTGTTCGGGGATAATTAATTTTTAATGGCTTTATAAACCATCATTTATAAATCATTGACTATTGCTTTATAACTGTCACAAACCAAACACACAGCATTTGTTTTTTTATTAATCCGTGTGTTGTAGAAATTAGGTTAGTCTTTTTTCTTTTCTTATTGATTTTTGGTAACAGGAAGAATGGCAAAGATACATGGGCCAGTTACTCCAAAGACCCTACGAAAAAGTCTTAAATCACAGAGGTAATCACTAACAATTAGGATGCTGTTTTGATTAGTTGTAGACGTACTTTACCTAGTTCAGAAGTTTCTTGCACATGACTAACCATCTTAACGCAACATTGTACTAGGCATATTAAATAGATCATGTTCTCCTAACTGCATTTTTGGTGATCAAATCTATGTTTGAACTATCCAAGATTCCCTTAAATGTTAACAGAACAGATAGTGCAAATAAGAAAATTATTTTTCGTGAGCTCACCTGTACAGCGTACCAATTCTTGATATTTGTTTAGTTTTCTAAGTGGAATTTAATCTTGTCAAAAATTAAATTGGTATCATGTCAAGTTTTCAAAGGAAAGAGAAAAGCAAAAGATCCAAACTTCTCTTCTGAGGACGGGATTTCTCAAGAGGCTGACCTTTTGATTTGGGGCAAGTTACTCGTCTATAAACATGAAAATGGAAATCATGCAGTCCTATTATTTTAAAAAGTGGTTTTAGGTGAAATTTTTAAAGATATATGAAAGTACTGTGAAATACTATGATAAATAAAGCAACAGAAAGTTGTTTTTCAAATAGTAACCATTGGAAAGACCAATTTTTATGATGCACCCCCACCAACCACATGTCCAATATAGGCCTTAGCTCTGCAGTTCATTAATTCAGAAAAAATATAGAAAACACTCTGTATACCTTGGTCTGTGAAGCTGTCGTGTAAGTTTTTGGCTCACATCCTCCAACAGCCCTCATGGTTCCTCTGCCCCATCCCAACACGTTTGTCACTTGGCTATTCAGTTAGTTTACGCCACAGCTAAAATATCAGAAACTTATGGTTTAAGTGGAAAATTGAATTTAGAATAATGATCTTCAAACTGGGCTCCACATAACCATTAAATTCTCCTTGTGGAGGCATGAATCTCTGTGGACACATTCAAATTTGTATCCATACCATCTTCACTGGGCCACAAGCTTAATTTGTGATTTTTTTTTTTTTGGTAATAAAAATATCAACAGAAGAATTGCACACATTTGAAGAGTTTGAAAATTGCCAAGTTTAAAAATCCTCAAGGCAGCATATTTTTCGCACAGTAGTAGTCAAATATAAAAAATTCCCTATGGACTATACAAAGAAATGCAGGAAACATCCTTTATGAATGAAATCCTCACTATTAGGTTCATAGTAACTGATAGGCAGGTAACTTCTATAAAAACAAGGAATAAACTATGGAGACTTTATTCAAAGAGCCCCACTAAACAAACAAAATCCACAAGACTTGTGTTTTACCAAAGACTAGTGTAAAGTGAAAAAAAAAATCAGAGCAAAAAAATCAAAGCAATTCAAATAAACAAAATATGATTTCAATCATGTACAGCCATTGACAAACTTCCACATTCTGGTCTCAAACCATTACTTAAACCACATTTGCTAATTCGCTACCTATTAGTCCTTTAACAGGAATGAAAGATACTGAAAGGCAGTGACCCCGCTTTCACTTCCAGCAGATGACAAAGTCAAAAGTGGACTCTGGCCTTGAACAGCTATGTGTTCTGGGATGGCTTCCCCCACCCCCACGCCACAATTTTTTCTGTTGTCAAACAGGGGTAATAGCCCCCACTTCACTCAATAATAGTGAAGATGAAAGATCCACGTCAGCGTCCATCAAGGGCTTAGGACAAAACCAGTCTTTTGCATTAAGCACCTTTAAACCTTTAGCCCAACCCCTCCCCTGCTAAGGGCAGCTGGCTCTGGCACCCTCCCTCACACTTCAAACCCACAGCTCCTCTCCTCCCTCCAGCAGGGGCCACGGGGTACCTCCTCAGGTGTGAAGGCGATCCCTCAACTCAGCGGCCGGGCACTTTGCTCCAGGAGGTCCCTCAGAGAGGGGAGAATTATGCATTCCACGTTTTCTTCACTCTCCCTGGGCTGGCTCCTTTCTTTAAACCTTAAACATGTTCTAGTTTCTTGCTTTAAAAAAGGAAACTTCTTTGACTCCACCTCCAGGACAGTCCTATCTTTTGTTTCCACTTCAAGGCCACTTTTTACAAAGTTGTTTGAACTGGCTGTGTCTGGGTCCTCACCTCCCACTCCTCCGTTTTCTTGAAATTTGGCTTCCAGCTCCACCAAAGCGAAGAAACGTTTGTCAGCAAATCCCCAACGATTTCCTTGTTCCTTTCAGCGGCTGCTTCTTGGGCCTTATCACATCTATAGCATTCCTAGTTCCCCGGGGCTGGGGCACTGCGGAAGATTCCCCTCTGTAACCCTGCCCGAGAGTCTGACACCGTGGCCGCCCGTCTCACCTCCCTCAGTATCCCTTGTGAGTTTCTCTTTCTCTGACGATCCCCAAATGTCGGTCTTTCTCAAGGCCCACGCACTGCCTCCCTGCTTTTCTTCAGCATTCTTTCCCTTGGTAAATTCACCCACGCTTTCAGCGTCCACCAGTAAGGTGAACAGAAAGCCCTCTTTGTCCCCCCAGTTCTGGTTTACCTCTGTTTTTCCAGACTAATCGTTGATCCCCACCCTTCCCCTAAAAGTCTTAGTTAGGATGGAAACAAACGATATAGTCCCCATAACACTTACTATTTCTATGCAGATGACTCCGAATTGGGGCCTTAAAGTACAGAGGCTGAGAAGGTGGGCCCTCGAGTCAGTCCCCTGGGTTTAAACTCTGCTCCACTGCTTTATTAGCCTCTGAGACCCTGGGGCAATAATGTAATCTCTCTGCACTTAAGAAATTTACCTACAAAACAGGAATACCACAACTGTCTTCTTTTAGAATCAAGGGTTAAATGAACATGTGAAAGCCTTTGCATAAGGTCTACCACATTTTTAAGTGAATAAATTTAGCTATCTCAAACTTGTCTCTTGAGTTTGCGACCTTCTAGTGCGTAGAATAAGGTGAGTTCAGGTGAGGGGGGGTGGGGTGGGGCAGGGGAGGAGCAAGAGGTGACTTAGTCTGTGTGGGCCTTTTATCACTTGTAAATTCTCTGGATACCACTATTCTCCCATCAAACTGTGGCTGAATTCCTCACAGAAGACTCCTGTGACCTCTGAACAATCCTTCCAAAGGTAAATATAGATCATCCATGGGAATGATGGTCGTCTATTTTTCTGTGCACCTTCAGAGAACTGCTATATAATTTATGCTTAATATTGGCTGGGGATAACTTGGTGGAAATAAACTCTGCTTCTAAAATGCTTGGGTCAAGTCATTTTTATTTTTCATGACTGTGGCCATTTCCACCATTCCTAAAACATCAAAATTCTTCAGTGACAACTTGGATATGGATCAGCTCAACAGTTTCTTGGCAATTAAAAGGAAAAAAAAAAGATGTAATTTTAGAAACTACTTTAGGAATGAGAATCTTGCTATATATTTTAGGAAACTGAGCACAGTTTCACCTCTTTTAGATTTTATGGCAAACTTTTCTATTTTCCATAGATTTCTCATAATCCCTAAGGAAGTTTGTCTTACTTTGATTGAAACTTTTCAAAATAGAGTTTATTTTATTCATGTTTTCTCATATTTCTCAATTTCATATATTCATTTTCATCTGATACACTAGCCTAACTACAACAGTTTGCATTTATATAGACTTTGTTTTTCAACCTAGGAGATGATCCTTCCTTCTGTGCATCTCTCCAAAGCTTGTGGATGAATTGCGGAGCTCATGTATACCCAGAGGGCTTTTTCTTAGGTGTTCTCTAACCCCTCCCTCTCCTGAAATTCTGTTCCTTCTTTAAGACCCAGTTTAAAATACAGTTCTAAGAGCCTTCTCTGTTCCCAGAGAGAAAAATTCCCTCCTTCCTCTGACAGATATCTCTGTTTAGCCCTTGGTTCTGGCTTCTCTGGTGGGTCAGATGGTAGAGAATCTGCCTACAATGCAGGAGACCAGGGATCGATCTCTAGGTTAGGAAGACCCCTGGAGAAGGGAATGGCTACCCATTCCAGTATTCTTGCCAGGGGAATTCCATGGACAGAGAAGCCTGGCGGGCTACAGTCCATGGGGTTTCGAAGAGTCGGACATGACTGAGTGACTTTCTGCTTTATTGTATAATTAAGTGTCCATGTGTCTTCCTACTCCAGTACATCCTAGTCCTGGGGAGCAGAAATGGGTCTCACCTATCCTTGTACCCCTCATGGACCAGTGTCTGAGGCAGAATATGGTTATTACCCATTGAGCATTTACCCCATGCAAGGCCTCTTCTATACTCACGGCCTAGTGAAGGAACTACTATACCCATTTTACAGGTGAGTAAACTGAGGCTTGAAGAAGTTATGTCAATCATCTAAGGTTTTACAGCTGCTGAGAAGAAACAGCACTTATCCCTTTTGGAATGTGACTTCTGCTTGATTAGATAAGCATAAGGTTTTGTTTTGCTTCTTCAGAGGGAAATACGGCTCCAGAGCCTGAGCTTTTAACCTCAGCTATACATATTTAGTGAAATCAAGAGGAAAAAATAATTTTACCAAAAAAAAAGTTGCATGTAGTTTTCCTTTTTTTTTCCCCTGTTGATAAACAAAGCAATGCTGTGTGCATAGCTTTAAATTTTTCTTTGTGAAAACAGGACAAGTATGAAGTCAACCTAGTTGTTTTTTACCACTTATAGTTAGCAATTCCTCTGAGTGAGTCAGTGGGAAAGTCAGGGCTGCACTAAAGCTACATTTGTGTTTCAAATGTTTCTATACTTATATTGACTACCCTAGATTATAACTATTCTAGATTCAACGGTTGAGTAAGAAGTTTCCGTGATTGTAAAGGGTGGGGGTGGGGGTGCTAATAATGACAAAATTACTTTCAACTGATGAACAGGTTGGATTCTGAAAATTCTGTCTCCAGGAAGGGCCACAGAAGCCCATTTAACCAACGATGAGAGCACTAGTCTGAATCAGCAGGCCAAAGGTTTCTGCCACCACCAGTGCTCACTTTAGCTCTGTGTGTTTAAGCTTGAAATCAGAGAAATGGCCCCTATGTTCCTCTAGGGAGATTGTCCAGAAGAGCTTTTAAAATGATATTATTTTATTATTGCTGTTGGTTTTATTTTTAGACTATTATCTAGTATTCAGATACTAGGTTTCTATGGGGAACAAAGGTTTTGAATGGGAAAATGGGATTCTAACAGCCAGTTTCTGCCTGCTCCCTACCAACACTATTTGGTAGAGGGATCTGGAAGCTCTGGGTCCCCACTGCTCTGTGTGGGATTTCCCTAGGTTTCAAGCCCAAGGCTGGGAACAAGAGGAGGGACCAGGTGCAGGAAGGAAGAGGGCCAAGGGAACTGAACCCACCACCATACCAAGTCATGCTTTCCTCCCTTCAGATCTAAGTTTGGGCCTAAGAGTTGTTCCTACTATGTGTTCAACAGAGGTCTTAGCTTATCCTTTATCCCTCAGTAACAAAACGAATTCAACAGCACTGCCTACCTCAGGGTTAATTGTGGAAATGAAATGCTCTGTAAACTCCATGGATGTTAAATGTTATTCTGAGTCATCTCAGCATATTTGGGGGATGGGACTTAGCAGTTACAGAAACTGTCTGGTGAAATGTTTTATTATTTAAAAATCTAATATATTATTTAGTGACATTGTTTAGTACCCTCTGAACAGTATGTTCAGTGTTTTGTCTCCTCTATTTATTCCTCTTAAGACCTGGATAAAATTGGTACTTCATTTTCTCTATTTTACACATTCAAAAATTAAAAGATTGAGTCATCTGCCCAAGGTCATCCATTTTATAAAAAGCAGAGCTAGGAGTCATAACCGATGCCAAGCCTTTGTGGTCAACCACAACATATAAGATTACACAGACAACAGAAGCGCCATCTCTTTTCTCCAGTTCACAGCTCACAGCTCACTGTTTCTTTGCACTGTATGCTTTTAGAGGTTTAGTGGCTTATCAGTCATGCACCCTTATTAGACAATATTACAATGATAACAGTGGTCTCTTTAGGACTCTTCAGTTGTGGAGGTGGGGTGGAGTAGACTAGGATGGTGATTCCTTCCTATACATTAACTGCCCCCAAAATGAGGATCCTAAGAAAGGCTGGTCAGAAATGTGAGTTAGTAATGCTTAAAATAAAATGGGAAAACTGAAAGTACTTACTCATTAAAGTAACTGGTGATTTAGAAATGTACTTCTCAGTTGGTCCTAGATCTTTTTTCCCTAGAGAGACTCCTTTCTCTGCTGGACGTTGAAGCGTCAGGTGGGAGAGCCCAGAATCTGGGCTCAAGGCAGATAAATTCACCTCTGGGGGCTGCTCCGTCTGTGAGCCAGCGTCTGGGGAGAAGAGGCCATTTCCGGTGGCATCTGGAGCAAATGACACAAATCAGCACTTTCTTGTGTTAGGAAGTGGAAGACTAATGACCGGAGCTTTAAGAACTGGGCAAATACGGAAACAAACTGCTAAGTAAATCAAACTACAGCTTCTTCCTGAAATTTGGCTCTTAGACTGCTTTCTTTCATTTCACATTTCTAAGTAATTTGGGTGTAATGTCTATTGACTCTTGCTTTGTTTCATTTAAACAATTAAAATTCTGGGTTCTTATCTCCCTTATTTGTGTGGTTTGTTCACAGCTGGGAAAGCTATTAGAAGGGGAAAGGGGGAAAGACAGGGGACTGGAAGCAGAAGTGAGAAGAGAGAGAAGAGAAATGAAGAGAGGAAGACTGGTCCCTTTTCTAATTAATTTTTTAAAGTCAGAATCCTGAATGTTTGTATGCAGGCATTAGAGTTTACAAGCCACTTTCAAATCACTTCCCTTGCTCCTCCCACCTCCTGTGGGTGGAAGGATAGACCATTCCGCAGCTGCAGAAAGCAAGGGGTCTCAGCCACAGGCCTCTGGTAAACACAAAGTAGCAAAGCCTCCTCTCCTGCTCCACTGGAAACCAGCAGGTGACAGGAAAGGGAAGTGGGAAGTGCTTCTCTGATTGATTAGATAAGCTCAGAGCTTTGTTTTGTTTGGGAAGGATCTGACTTGGAAGAGGAGGAGTATCACTTCTACAGATGCCAAGAGGAAAGAGAAGGAAGAAATAAATCAGAAAAAAGAAAACAAAAAAGAGGAAGTGAAGTTTTAGAAGGCTCCCAATAGCGAACCTTTTAAAGTATGTCAGACACTTTAGGATATGGTATCTCTCCATTGCTTTAAATGCTGTAAGATAACTAATGAACAAGAGTAACAGATTCCAAAATAATGCTGAAATAATGTCCTTCATCCCTAGATTTTTTTTTTTTAATTCTGTTTCAGGTAAATTGGCCTATTAAGTGATGCGTTTATCTTTTCTTGAAAAATACTACTTGACTTCACTGACTGCTCAATGTATGGCTTAAAAATTAATCCCACACATTATACTTTGTTTTTATCCTGTTTTCTATAGCCACAAATCAAATTATTTCACACTTTCCCCATGAATTTAATTACAATCATTATTGTGTCTCAAGGCAGGGCTGTACCTAGAACCCAACTGGTAACTTTTGTGTTTTAAACTTCAGAGTGGCTTGTGACATCACTTTGAAAATGTGCCATTATTTGATTCTAGCTATTCTGCAAATGAGTTGCAAATCTAACTTTAGTATTTTAAAATTCAGAGTAATTTGTGATAGAACTTTGAAAACTTGCCATTATTTTGAGTCTAGCAATTCTGTAAATGAGTTGCAGATCTTTCCAGTTCTCTAAATCCCAGCTAGTGTGTACATGGAGAGAATAAAAGAACAATTTAGAGGATGACTAAAATTCACATAATCATCCCAAGACCAGAGAACAGAGGAGCTGTAATAATGCAAATGCTAATCTCACTTGTACTCTTTAAATTCAAAATGAATTTTTTTTGAGACCAAGCAACAGATTATTTCCCACAGATTTTCTTACTTCCAAGAACTTATTATGATATATGGAGAGAGTTACAATTGCTGTTCTGGCCCCATTTCATGTTCTATAGCTCAGTGAGCTGGCTTTCTCACCCAGCTTTTCCCTAAAAGATAATGAGAACTATGCATGTATAATGTTTTACACTCAAAATGTGCTATCTCACAATAAATCTTGGTTTACAAAGTAAGGCAAGCTCACATTCTCTTCACTTTGCAGATGGTGAAACTGAGGGCCTGGGAGAGCTGAAATGACATAAGTCACCTGGATGGGTCAGCACAGCATGGAGCACACCTGAGTGCAGGTGGTCATCTTCACGGCCCTCTGCGGGGGAAGTCAGACAGGGCACACTCTCCTCACTGTCATCCTTATACCATTTTGCTTGTTTCTAGAAGCTACTTAATGCACAGGGTGCAAAAGTTCAAAAGGTGTATGAGTGAGAAGTAAGTTTTCCTCCTTTTCTTGTTCCCTAATCCCTTGCTCTTCTTTCTAGAAACAATACTATCACACCTTCTTGTCTATTCTACCAGAAATATTGTCTGCAGATATTCTATATCTTTCTGAAATATTTTATTCTCTTTTTTCCTTTTGAAAGAGTCAACTTCCATTTTTATTGAAGGCTCTGGAAAAAATACAAATGCCACTTAGAACCAATGGTAAACTGCAAAAAACCTGGTAAATCATCCAGATTGTTGCAAGGCCTGGGTTTGGCCCTGATATCCCATCTGGGGATCACTCAGAAACCTTGATCTCGATTTGTGATGTGGTAATTGCATGTCTTTTGACGGAGAGGACTGGAGCCAGAGCGATGATGCTGTGAAATAAAGTGAACTGCCTGATGTCTGACTTTGGGGCCAAACAGACTTGGGTTTGAAACTTGATTCTTTCACTTTGGGAGTCACTTAACTCCTCTGTGACGCAGCGATTTTCTCATCTATGAAATAAGGATAGTAATAACCACTACATAGAGGGCATGGGCTTAATGAGAAAATAGATCCAAGTACCAGGTACACTGCCGTGGATAGTAAAATATATCTGTATCATTCGTCGTGGCTCATTTTATTGTCTTTCTTTCCCTCATTCATTCAAAATAACTGTGGTAAGCACTGTACAAACTGCTGGGGAGAAATCACTGAATAATATGTGGGGAAAAAAAACACCCCAAAACCTTGCCCTTATTGAGTTGATCCTTGTGTTGGGGGAGGCAGGCAACTAAAGAGCAAGTGAAATATGTTAGATAAATGAGAATAGGAACATGATTGCTGGATGGGGCGAATGTAAGGACTGTGGGTTGGAATTTTAAATAGGGTGGTGACGGGGTTCATGATGCTCTACCCTAGAATGCAGCACCTTGACATGTTAAATATTTTAAGCTGAAAGAATGTGAGAAACAGCAGGTACTTAAGAGACTCTGACCACCACCCCCACCCTTCCCCACCCCACCCTGAAGCAAGTCTTAAGACCCTGTGGGGGAGAAGCTCTCTCCAGTTAAGAAAGGAGCATCCTTGGACTTCCCGGATAGCTCAGATGGTAAACAAGCTGCCTGCAATGCAGATCCTTGAGAATATCCCCTGTTAAAGGGAATGGCCATCCACTTCAGTATTTTTGCCTGGAGAATTCCACAGACAGAGCAGCCTGGGGGCTACAGTCCATGGGGATGGAAAAGAGTTGGACATGACTGAGTGTTCCACACATACACAGCATCCTTATCTCTGAAGACAAAGGGACTCCGAGGAATTCCAATAAACAGGGCTTGCTAAGTTCCGTCAGTTCACTGCCCTTAACTCTCACCCTTTGTCCTATTGATCTTCAAATCCAGTTTGAAAACATTCAGGCCTATTCAATGGATCCGAGTTTGAACAAACTCTGGGAGATAGTGAATGACAGGGAAGCCTGGCATGCTGCAGTCCATGGGGTCACAAAGAGTCAAATAGATTGGGTGACTGAACATCAGCAAGAATCCTCCCTTTGGGTCTTAATTTCTTTAGAAAGGCTAATTTGTAACTTCTCTTGTTGTTGTCTTTTGTTACAGAGATCCTGCTAAAAACAGTGCAATGGAAGTAAACAGCCTTGGTCTGGAGGAGGCTGCCTTGAGAAGTTGGGGGCGGGGATAGAGCAAACCTTGTGGAAATCCGGTGGGAGGAACACCAAGCAGAGAGAACAAGGAAATGAATGTGACTGGGCTGGAGAGAACAAGGGAGGAACATATAGGAGATGGACTTTCTTCACAGAGAAGAAAGAGAGGCAGATGGTGAGGGAGTCCTTGGACCTAGAAAAGAAAACAATGGTCTCAAAGGCCCTTGCTGAATCATCTAACTTCGGGGAAAACACCGAACTTTAAGTCTTGCTCTGATGCTCCGGACTTATCACCCCCTGCCCAAAACCTCCCACTGCCTGTTCAACTACAAATGCCATCTCAACTGAAGATTACTGAAAACGTCCTGCCCGACTAACATTTCCCTTATCGCTTCCACAAACCTCCCTTTAAACATGAAGCCTCCCTGATCCCTCTCATACTCAGCCTGGTCGTTAGGCCGGCTGTCACCCCTCCTTGCCTGAAGGGAGGTAACCTACCTCTGTTGAGGTCGTCTCCTTTTCTGCCTCAGCCCGAACTATACCTGACAGATGGGAATTCCCTGGCCATCTAGTGGTTAGTTAGGACTCCGTACTTTCATGCTGCGGGTGCGAGTGAGGGCTTGGGTTCCATTCCTGGTGGGATCCTGGAGAACTAAGATACCATAAGGTACGTTGTAGGGCCAGAAAAACCCAAAAAGTCAGGGAGGGGGCAGATTAAGGGTCATTGAAAGGACTTGGGCGGGTTATTTGAAAGCCATGGTGAGGGGCTTGAGCAGAAAATTAACACCCACCTTAATAAGACTGGGATGTGAGGGAAAGCAGGAAGACCAATTAAGGAAGTTACCAAGTAATGCAGGAGTTGAGGCTTAAGCCAGTGACAGTAGCCAAGGAATGAGAAAGAGTCAGATTCTGGATATATTTTGAAAGCAGAGGTGACAGGATTTGCCTGTGGAGAGAGGATGGGATATGAGAGAAGGGGGGAATACAAAGCTAGCTCCAAGGCTCTTGGCCTGAGCACAAGAGGGATGAAGTTACTGAGATGGAGAATCTCTAGGAGAAACAGGTTTGGGGGTGGATGGCTTGTTCCCTTTGAGATTCCTGACTTTACACATCTAAAGTGAGGTGTAGGGTGGGGATTTGGCACTGGGCAGAAAGGACTAGCCTAGAGAGAGCATTTGGGTTGGGTTTGGATGCTGTTGCCAATGGAGATGTTTAAGCTACCGAAGAAACGAGGTCTGAGAATTCCTGGGAGGTCAGGAGGAGGAGAAGGAACCTGGAAAGAGCCTGAGAAGAAAGAGTCAGTGGCAGCAAGAAGAAAGTATGAGGTCCTGGAAGCCAAGAGGAAAACATGTTTCAAGGGAGGAAGGATGGTCTCAGTCAGAGATAGGTGATAAGTCAAGTGGGATGTTTGACCACTGGCAGGACACTGGGTGACCTAGACAGTGTTGGGGACAACTGCTGATTATGGTGGTTAAGAGAATGAGGGGAGGATTAGTGGCAATGCCACCCTGGAGGAGTTAAACTGTAAGTAAGGGGAAACTAAAGATGAGGGGAAGTGGGGGAAGAGAAATTTTGTTTAAGATGGGAACAACAGTAGCGTGTTTGTACGCTTACAGGAATGATTCCATAAACGGAACAAGATGCTGCAGGAGGAATGGGAGAGAATTCTGGAGCCATTCCCTTGAGTTGGTGAAAGGACTGGCCTCTAGGGCCCAAGTGGAGGGGCTGGCCTTGGATGGGACAGTGGACATTCACCCAAAGAAATGCCAGGAAAGACACAGGATGTGGTGAAGGTGCCACGGGTAGGGGTTTTCCTGACTGCTCTTTTCTCAGGGAACTAGGCAGCAGGGTCCAGGTCACCAGCTGAGAGTGAACCTGGGGAGGGTGGTATTAGAGGTCTGAGGATGGGGAAGTGAAAGTGAAGTCAAAGTCACTCACGACTGTTTGCCACCCCCATGGACTATACAGGCCTTGGAATTCTCCAGGCCAGAATACTGGAGTAGGCAGCCTTTCCCTTCTCCAGCGGGTCTTCCCAACCCAGGAAGATCTGGGGGCTTCCCAAACTGGGGTCTTCTGCATTGTCGATGGAAAAGAAGGCATGAAATAGTCATCTGGCGGATGAGGAGGCTGTCTACTCGATAGCATGGGGCCCCACTCAAAGCTAGGAGCCCTTACTTGGATGGGCTTCCCTGGTAGCTCAGATGGTAAAGAATCCACCTGCAATGTAGGAGACATGGGTTCAATCCCTGGATCAGGAAGATCCCCGGGAGAAGGAAATGGCAACCTACTCCTGGGAAATCCCATGTACAGAGGAGCCTGGCGGGCTACAGTCCATGCTCGACAGGGGTGTTTGGTTTTTCTCTAGTCTGTTTCAGCCACATAGGTACAGGTACAGAGTAGGCAAAAATAATATTTAGTCAGATTGGAGTTTTGCCTTTCTGTTTCTGTTAATGTGCCGTTACACATTTATAATTTGTTTTAAACCGTAATTTATTTAAAAGCAAAATCACAAAAGCCCAATATTATAATTTAGTGAAAATATTCTGAATATAATGGCAGAAATGATCTTTAATAGTAAAAATTTTTAATAAGTCTGGTGGCAGATTAATTTAGACATCTCTATATGAGCCGTTGTTTTATCTACAGTTTCTATTTTAGGGAACACTTACTTTTCTTATCTTATTGGAATGGAGTGTTTCAGACAGGCTAGAAATCAACCCACTAAATACTTATAAATGCACTTATTTCAGCCAGCTGGCATGGTGTGTGTCTGTGTACAAATCAATGACTGGCCACCTTAAAAAAGAGGACCAGATTTGGCAAACCAAAACTCTATGTGTTTTCTTCACTTGTATGACTTGAAACAGTATACATTTTTGATCATTTCTCCTCAAATCATTTGCATTTAGCACTTTCAAGCACAAGAATAATTTGTTTCTTTGGTGGCATAAAGTCTTCTCTGAGAGTATGTTCAGAATTTTGAGACTGGATCAAAACTTCTCATGAGTTGAATTTAGTAACTGAACTAATTTCTGCACTAATTCAGTACATGCAAGCTTTTGCATTTTAGAGGAGCAAGGCCAGAGTTGCTGTAATTTGGGAGCTTACAGGTTGACAAGAGCCCAATTGGTGGTTTCACCAGGATAGGAGAGGAATGGAATTTATAAAGACCTCATTCTGTCAGGATTGCCTTAACTTTTCTGCAAACCTTCTTTAGAATTTTTATGTTTTATGCAATTTCTCTATTCTGTTCCAGTGTAGCTTCATAGTTCAGAGCATGGCCTTTGTAGGCCAAAGAAATGAGTTCAGAGTCTGAAGTTTGTAATCTGTGAGCTGAGTGACTTTGGGAAAATTACTAACCTCTCTGGCCCAGTTCCACTTGTGGAGACTGAATAGGCCAAAGGCTAAGCAGAGTGCTTAGCAATTAGTCTATGCTCAATTTATTCTAGGAATTAGTACACATACATCCATGCTTTAGTAATACAAAATAATTACTAAGTTATCCTAATAAAATTAGCAGTATAAAAATAGATTTTTAAGTGGCTAACCATGGAGCTTGGACCAAGGACTTGACCTCCTGAGTCTTGGTCCCCTAGTCCCAGAGATATGGTCCATAAATTTCAGGAAAAAGAAAAGGTTATAAACCCTTTTCACAAAGAATAATTTAATACACTAGAAGAATTGCATCTTGAATTATTTAGCAATATTCTTTACCTTTAAATGGTATTAAACTTTATTAGAAGATTACAGACTTCGTTTTCTGGATCCAGTGTTTCTCCTTCCCCCACCCTCTCTCCCCCTTGCTCATATTACCATCTTAACCATTTGCAAGTGTACAGTGCAGTACTGCGAAGTATATTCACACTGTTGTGAAACAGACCTCTAGAACTTTTTTGTCTTAGAGATCTGAAAAACTCTATCCATTAAACCGTATGTTTCATTTGCTGCTCTCCACAGCCCCTGGGAACCACCATTCTACTTCTCTGTTTCTATGAATGTGGCTGCTATAGACACCTCATGGGCTTCCCTGGTAGCTCAGCTGGTAAGGAATCTGCCTGCAAGGTAGGAGACCCTAGTTCGATTCCTGGGTCAGAAAGATCCCCTGGAGAAGGGATAGGCTACCCACTCCAGTATTCTTGGGCTTCCTTGCTGGCTCGGCTGGTAAAGAATCCACCTGCAATGCGGGAGACCCCAGTTCAATCCCTGGATTGGGAAGATCCCCTGGAGAAGGGAAGGGCTACCCACTCCAGTATTCTGGCCTGGAGAACTCCATGGACTGTATAGTCCATGGGGTCACAAAGAGTTGGACATGACTAAGTGACTTTCACTTAACTTTCAGACATCTCATAGAAATGGAATCACACAATATTTGTCTTTTTGTGTCTGGCTTATTTCACCTAATATAACATCCCCAAGGTTCATCCATGTTGATGTAGGTAACAGGATTTCCTTTTCACAGGCTGAATAATATTCCACTTCCACTTCACTGACGTTCACCAGGTCACATATCTGTAAGAGCACTTTTGTCCAAACCCAGGCCAGCTCTCGAAGACACTCATTTTGAGATGTTTAGGAGTCAGTTGACTTAACTATTTATTGGTGACAACAAAATTTCCTTTCCACGATCCATGTTGGCATAAACTACACAAATAAAGAAGCTATATTCTAGACCTGCAAAATGCTAGGAGTATCATTTTTTTTCTCGCCCAGAGAGGCTGGCAGAGAGTCCTCTTTTACCTTTCACATTCATCATTTGTGTTTGAAAATTTTCTCTTTAAAATGGCTTTTACTTTCAAGTTGTTACATTGGAGGGGGCTATTCACAACACCGTCAGTTTAAAAATATCTGGGTATTTTGGGAATGTAAGCTGGTGCAGTCACTACCATATGATTCAACAATCTCATTCCTGGGCATACATACAGATAAAACTATGGTTTAAAAAGATACATGCACTCCAATATTCACAGCAGCACTATTCACAATAGGCAAGGCATGGAAAAACGTAAATGTCCATCGACAGATGAATGGATAAAGAAGAGGGGTACAGATACACAATGGAATACTACCCAGCCATAAAAAGGAATGCATTTGAGTCTGTTCTGATGAGGTGGATGAGCCTAGAACCCATTATACACAGTGAAGTGAGTCAGAAAGAGAAAGATAAATATCGTATTCTAACGCACATATATGGAATCTAGGGAAATGGTTCTGAAGAATTTATTTACAGGGCTGCAATGGAGAAACAGATGTAGAGAACAGACTTATGGACATGGGGAGAGGGGAGGAGAGGGTGAGATGTATGGAAAGAGTAACATGGAAACTTACATTACCATATGTAAAATAGATAGCCAATGGGAATTTGCTATATGGCTCAGGAAACTCAAACTGGGGCTCTGTATCAACCTAGAGGGGTAGGATGCGAAGGGAGATGGGAGGGAGGTTCAAAAGGGAGAGGATATATGTATACCTATGGCTGATTCATGTTGAGGTTTGACAGAAAACAACAAAATTCAGTCAAGCAATTATCCTTCAATTAAAAAAAAAAAGATGTGGTACAGATACAGAATGGACTACTACTCAGCCATAAAAAGAATGATATAATGGCATTTACAGAACCATAGATGGACCTAGAGATTGTCATACTAAGTGAAGTCAGAAACACAAGGACAAATACCATACAGTATCCCTTATATATGGAATCTAAAATATGACACCAACAAACTTATCTGTGAAACAAAAACAGACTCACAGACATAGAGAACAGACTTGTAGTTGCAACAAGGTGGGTTGTGGGGAGGGATGGATTGGAAATTTGGGATTAGCAGATGCAAACTATTATATACAGAATGGATAAAAAGGAAGACCCTACTGTATACTACTATATTCAATATTCTGTGATAAACTGTACTGGAAAAGAATATGAAAAAGAATGTATATATATGTATAACTGAATCACTTGTATAAAAAAGTTAATACAATATTTTAAATCAACTATACTTCAATAAAATAAAACTTATTTTTCAAATGCATGCTTTTAAGTGATGTTATATGTTAATTCTAAGAATGGTAACATTATCTGCTGAAACCAAAATGCTCGCCTTTTATCTGTGTGCATGGAAGATTATGGATGCAGTAATTTATTTTCAAAGCAATCTGAAACTTGGTCATACCACATTTATAGAAGCAAGTTCTAATATCTTAAATATTAGGTATTTAAATATTAACTTCATTTAATTAATATTAACTGCAAAATTCCTGACCATGAAATTGTCTTCTTTTGGAAGGTAGAACTTGCTTAATATTTTTGATGCATGCTACTCTTCCTTTCCTTTTTTTTTTTTTTTTTAAGATAAATCTCGATGAGTGCCTCCAGAGCCGGGTGCAGTGCCTGACACCAGTGGGTACAAGGTTGAGTAAAATATAGTCTCCTTGTTCAGGAGTTCCCTGTCCGTCAGGGAGAAACACAGAAGCAGAGGATTATAATTCAGTGCTGGAAATGCGGTTACAGCCTTATGTTAGGGCATCACTTCTATCACTGAAAAAGGATTTGAAACATCTTAATGAAGATATGAAAATGACTGAAAATAGCACTGTGAAAAGTGGCTTCCGGTTAGACTCTCTTCCTAAAGACATTTGCTTTGTAAAGATAACGAGTGTCCCAAACAGCATCATTTGTTTCGTATGTCAGTTGTGCATCACTGTTCCATTCTACCAGTAAAATGGTAGACTTTTAAATATTTTTCCAAATTATCATTCACAAAAATCACGCTACTCGTTACTTCTCCTTGCCTTCCTTTCTTTCTCCTTTAGGCTGTTTCTTTCCTTAACACATTTTGTTGTTGAATCTCTGAAATACATTTAAATAAATGAAAATGGAGAACTACAAATTGCTCCTATTTCTCTGATGTTCACCAGTTTAACCTATGAGTCATATGTCAACATTCTGTTTTCTTTGTCATGACTTCTAACTGTTGTAAAACTGTGGACTTAGTCACTTGATATATTGGCATCAGAAGAAAAAGATTCTGTGTTTATGTTCCATATATGCATTTATTCTTGGTGATGGAAGCTAATTAAGTCTCGGAGTAGTTTTAAAATCCATGACAAAAATTGCTAAGAAGGAAGAAATCTCTCTTTGCTGCTCGTTGAATAAACTCTGAGACTATGCAAGGATCCAATTTAAAATCAGTTCTAAACTAATGATCTTATTCCCCAAGTGTGTTGTTCTCAGTAAGTGAGGCCAACATTCACTCAATTGCCCCATGACAGAAATTACAAGGTCATCTGTGATGTCTCCCTTGTCTTCATCCACCCAGAATAGAGTAGATTCTACCTGCTGAGCCACGCTTGGGTCAGTCCCCTGCTCGCCCTACAGCCTGGACCTCAGCTCAGATCTGCAGTCCTGCTGCGGCTTCCTGATTTATCTTCCCAACTATATTCTCTTCTTCCTCTGTCCATTCTCTGACCTACTGTCTTTGCTGTTTCTAACATGTAGATCATACACTTTCACTTCCCTTTCATAGGCTGAATTTAACTTGCTAAATTGTTGTCAAAATTTTTTCTGAAATCAGGCATGTTAGCCAAATACATAGTATTACCTCCGTGAGGCATGCAGATCCCAAAGTGACAAGGCATCTGGGTTTCCTTAGATCACAAAAACAAATAATAATGGACACTTCCTGAGTCTAGTATTCCGAGTACTTTGAGTGTATTAATTCCTTTTACAAAGTCAACAATAATAATCACTGCCATCATTTATTAGGAATCTACTTTCCATCCAGACATTAGGTGTCCATTAGCTGTCACCTTTTACCTTGCTTTTCCGGCCATGAGACATAAGGGGTCTTAGCTTCCTGGCCACAGATTGAACCCATGACCCCTGCAGTGGAATACAGTCTTAACAGAGGAACCACCAGAGAAGCCCCAGTTGTTCCCTTTTAAACCACTCTGCAGGGTAAGTTCCTGCCTCAGGGAAGAAGATGAAATGAGGGGCAGGATTTCTTAGAGGGTCAGGTGTTGCCCCAGGCCAGTCAGCCAGGAAGCAGTAAGGTCCAGGGCCAGCCCACACCCACAGTCCCTGCTCCCTGCCCGCCCTCTGCACTGGGCACCCCGCCACTTACATGCTTACATGTGTGCCGCATCAAGGAGGGTGATGGAGATGGAAATTAAAACATCGTGCCCAAGACAGGCAGGCTGTTTTGACTTAGGACCTGTGAGGAACAAACTTGGCGCTGAGCTGACTTCACCAAGTCCCTCACTTAACGTGTAACTGTTTTGGTTTTGGGCTTGTGTCTGGTTACGGCAGGCTCATAAGTCCTGGACCTTTGGTGGAGT
The DNA here is from genome assembly GCF_001704415.2 of Capra hircus. Lineage (NCBI taxonomy): Eukaryota > Metazoa > Chordata > Mammalia > Artiodactyla > Bovidae > Capra > Capra hircus. The sequence goes on from NC_030812.1 coordinate 32,600,183, forward strand.
CATAGAATGTTAGCCTCCAGGATGAAACTGTCTCTTGCAGAGCATGATTAACCACAGACAAAATTTTAGGAGGAAGTAGGCTAAGAAAAATCTGCAAATCTTGCCTGTCGTCTGCTGAGGCTGTCAAACAAAACTAGATGAGGAGCTTATGTCTTTAAGTGGGAACCCCCCGCCCCCCCCACCCCCGCCAGATGCTTTGTCTGAATAAAGTCTCCCGGTGGATGCCTTAAGAACAAGCGGTGTATCTTTCATGGCGGGGGACCAGCTCGCCAGCCTGAGGTGAGTGTTTTACCTTGGCGCTGTGTCTGCTGACGAGGAATGCCTACTTACAGGTTCAGGCAAGGACGAGTTCCTTATTGTCATGTCCAGTCATGGTTTCGTCCAGGAGGAGGAAGAGAGGTCAGGGGGCATACCACACTGTCACTCGTGCTAAGAGGAGAAGAAGGCAGTGGGGAGCTCCTCTTGGCCGCTTGCCGATCTGCTGGGTCATCCTCCTCCTATCAGGAGAGAGACGGCACTTCCGTCAGCGGGCTTGGGTGGGGGCAGCCGCCTCAGCCAGCTGGAGAGCATGGCCCCGTGGTCTCGGGCTGCTGGGGAGCTGGCTCGGGCTTCCTCTTTCGTGGAGCTACTTTCATAGAGTCCCGACCCTTTTCTGCGCTCCAGGTTGAGCACGGCTGCTGGCTCCCCACTTCACCTCAACCAATCCCACCCACTTCCTCAGACCAACGCTAGGATTTCCTAATCATTTCTTCTACATTTGGGGACAAAGATCTAAACTAATTTAGCCCTCAGTCTCTCACTTTCTGCTTTAAGTCCTTTTTCTGGTGTTCGGACCACAGGAGACCATTTAGGACCTGAAAAGACTTTTCCCTAAAGGTTCTCAGCCAGGGGTCACCAGGGTCACCTTGGTCTACACCTTCTCATGAGCTTTGGGTTCCCTGTTTGCTGGCAGCCCATTCAAAGTCCTTGCCGACCTGAGCCAGGAGACTTTTTGTCCAGATGCCAATGAAGTTGGCTCCAGTTCTTCTGGATGAATCTATCAAAGTCCCTGGGCATTAGGACATACATCTAGTTACAGGGAAGCAGACACTGCTAAGCTAGCTAGTCCTCTGGAAAGTGCTGGCATTTGGGGACACAGAGTGGAAGGTGGATGACTCCACTCAAATCTGTTTTTTCACTTTCTTTGCCAACATACCAGGTCCTTTTAAAAACTAGGATTTTTAAAGTAATTAATACAGAGTGCAGAACATGAACATACAGTTTTGCCTTCTCTCCAGGAGGCTAAAGGAATGACCAAGGAGAGAAGATAGAGAGTAAAACACCCTAGGCCTTATGCCAACTGTTGATCATATTATGGCTCACATTCACTAAGACCTGTTTCTGTTCCTCTTCCTGTCTGCTCCCTCCTCTCTGATCTCCTTTTCCTTCATTTTCATAAAAAAAAACTTGGCTAGGGAAACTTTCCTGGTGGTCCAGGGTTAAGAATTCACACTTCTACTTCAGGAGGGTATGAGTTCAATCCCTGGCCACGGACCTAAGATCTGTATGCCACACAATGTGCCCCTCCCCCCAAAATACTATTGGCTAAATGAATTGCTTACTATAACAATCTATGCTGTGCTGTGCTAAGTCACAGTCAGTCATATCTGACTCTGCAGTCCTATGGACTGCAGCCAGCCATGCTCTTCCGTCCATAGGATTCTCCAGGCAAGAATACTGGAGTGGGTTGCCATGCTCTCCTCCAGGGGATCTTCCTGACCCAGGGATCTGCCCTGTATCTCTTACCGTCTCCTGCATTGGTAGGCGGGTTCTTTACCACTAGTGCCATGTGGGAAGCCCACAACCGTCTACATCTAACCTCAATTACAAGGAAGGTGAAATGATCAGGGAGGTAACTGAACTAGGGTATCCAGATTCAACATATAGTATCTACTGCTAAATTAGGAGGAAATGTTATGGCTCGACTGTGGAAATCAGCTTATTTGTAGACAATGAGGCAAGTAAATGAGGAAGAGAATTAGAGCCATCGGAGCCTTTACCTTTAAAAGTCTGACCTGCCTGTCCCAGTCTGTAGGCTCGGGGGGATTAAGGAAACTAGGCAGCAAGTAAGGACGGGGGCTAATCCAGAGCCTGCTACATACTCCAGGAGCACGTCTATGCTTGAGAACCAGCCCAGGAGGTGTAAGCTCCAGTGGCTATAGGGATTAGATGTGAGATGGAAGAGGATGAATGAGCAGGGTCTATTCTCTGCATGGACACCCATTTTGCCTACTAAACATGTAGGAATAGTCTTTGCTTCCTCTAAGAATTGTACAGCCAGCCCTCTCATTTCATGTGTTCCATCTACATCCATAGATTCAACCAACTAAGAATAGAAAATATTATTTAAAATAAAAAAAAGAAATTCCTGAAAGTTCCCAAAAGTAAAACTTGAATGGCCCATGTGCTGGCAGCTATTTATATAGCATTTACATTGTATTAGGTATTATAAATAATCCAGAGCATTTAAAGTATACAAGAGGATGGGCATAGGTTATATGGACTTGGTATCTTCTGGGGGTCTTGAAATCAAGCCCCTGTGGATACCAAATGATGACTATACTGTACTAAAAAAAAAATGATTGAACCTCTTAGATCTCTTATTTGCTACTTCTGATAAATACACCACAAGGAAAAAACAGAAGTGAAAGTATAATGGCAAAATTAAAACTTAATACGTAGCCTCAGTGCTGGAGACATTAGGAAATAGTGGGGATTGTGGCAAACTGGAGAACACATGTAAACACATGGAGAACACATCATCTAAAAGGGCAGAAGTCACTCTCGTCTAGCAGATTGCTTCATGAGAGAATAGGGCTCTAGTATCCTTTTTTTTTTTTAAACTTCTGTCTAGATAGTGAGGGAGTCAAATTGAGAAAATATAGAATCAGATCAAACAGGAGCAGTAGGTAGAAGACACAGGAACAGTGAGGACTGCAGGAGCTGTAAAAGGGCCAGAGAGAGAGAATTTTGGAAATATTCTTGCCTTAGAAACAGACATTTCACTTTCCCTTCCAGCTGCAGTAGATACCAGTGACAGCTTCCCATGCAACATCCAGTCGCATAGCCTGATAACTTATGTACTTTTGCAATGCAGCATAATTTCTTGATAGGCAAATTTTTGCACCATTTCAGAGTCTTTCCAACCCAAGAATGGAAGGTGAGATGGTGCTATTGGGTAGCAATTCCCTGTCATGACAAATTTTAACCCTTCTGTTAAGTTTAGAGTTCTTAATGGATTCTCATTTCTTTGTCGTTGTAGTTCACAGAAATCAAATTCCCAAAGTCTGACTGCCACATAACAATCTTCTACATTACATGTTTTTATTTTATCTGTGGTGAGATATATATATATATAATTAGATATTTATAACACCAATATGCTCATAATGTAGTTGATCTAAATGGATTTTAATATTTCTTCACAGTTGGGTATAACTCAGTGGCCTGTTTTCAGGTAGAGGGTCAAATTTACTCAAAGATGCACTTAAAAATATGTTTTCTTTGTTAAGGAATAATAATGGTAAGAAAATACTGTTATGTACTTGTGCTCAGTTGTATCCAACTGTTTGCAACCCCATGGACTGTAGCCCACCAGGCTGCTCTGTCCATGGGATTCTGCAGGCAAGAATACTGGAATGGGTTGCCATCTTCCCAATCCAGAGATCAAACCTGCATCTTCTGTGTCTCCTGCATTTCAGGCAGATTCTTTACCCCTGAGCCACTGGGAAAGCCCTAATAAAATGCTGTTAGGGCAGTATTAATAACCATACTATCCAGGACTTTAAAAAGCCTTCCAAGTAACTTCAAACAAATCTATACTTTGTTTTTAAGAACACTGATGAAGTAGAATTTAAGTGAATAGCTGTGCCTTTTAATCCACGTCTCATGGGCCCTTTACTGTTTAACTGTCCTTATTTTTTTTCTACCTACTCTGTAACAAGCTGAACTGAGATGGAGTAGAGTTATTGGTCTGACACAGCAGGGGAAAGCTACAGGCATGTTGTTTCCTGAAATCAACAAGGCATTTGGCAACACCTATCATTGTAGCATTGTATATAAGAGGGAGAAATATGTATGAACTAGATGATAGCACACTTTAGAGCATTCACAGTCATCTACATCCAACATACCATGCAACGGTGATTTAGAAAATAGTGAGTGGGAAACCACTGTGGGACTAGGCACAGCTCTAGGTTCTACAAGGATAGGAGTAAATAGGAATTTTTTTGTAGAGGACACTGAGAAGCAAACAGAGGTTTTAAAGAAGAAATACACATACACACACACACACACACACACACTATGTATAAATACATATATAATTAAGAAAGAGATAACTCTAGACTTGAGTAGAGAATAGACTTCATCCTCAGTGGAAACTGCACTATAAAAATAATTTTGAAGTGTCATAGGTGAAAAAGGTTACATTACATATAATATACAAAAATATATGAATAGGCTATTAAGTATAGAGTTCTCATATACACTCCTCCCATCCCCAAAGATTCCCCTATTATTAAATTTTGTATCAGTGTGGTACATTTGCTATAACTGATGAACCAATATTGATATATTATTTTAACTAAAGAAAGAAAAAAAGAAAGTGAAGTTGCTCAGTCATGTCCAACTCTTTGTGACTCCATGGACTGTAGCCCACCAGGCTCCTCCATCCATGGAATTTTGAGGCAAGAGTACTGGAGTGGGTTGCCATTTCCTTCTCCAGGGGATCTTCCCAACCCAGGGATCGAACCCAGGTCTCCCACATTGCAGGCAGACAATTTACCATCTGAGCCACCAGGGAATTTTGCCTAAAGTAATTGCTTTACATTAGGGTTCACTCTGTGTTGTATACTCTATGGGTTTGGACAAATGTTTATTTCCATCTGTCACGTTTCATGGTGTAATGTATTATCATGTGACTTCATATCATGTATGCACCATTACAGTGTCATATGGAATAGTTCCACTGTCCTAAAAATTCTCTCTGCTGTGCCTAGAGCACATCCTCCTCTTCCCCAGAAGCGTTAGCAATCACTAGTCTTTTTATTAGCTTTATAATTTGCATCTTCTGGAATGCCATATGTTAATAGTTGTAGTCATTCAGTGGTAGTCTCTTCTAATTATTAGGCTTCTTTCACTTAGCAATAGGCATTTAAGGTTCATCCATGTCTTTGATAGTTCATTTTATCACTGAATATTACTCCATTTTATAAATGTACCTCAGTTTGTTTATCCATCCACCTACTAATGGACATCTTCGTTGCTTCCAAGTTCTAGAAATTATGACAGAGCTGTTATAAATATTCAAAAGCAGGCTTTTGTGTGGCTATAATTTTCAACTCATTTGGGTAAATACCAAGGAATATAAATAATGGATTGTGTGGTAAGGCTAAAAGTATAGCTTTGTAAAAAACTGCCAAACTCTCTCTGAAATGGTTGGACCATTCTGCATTCCCACCCAACAATGAAAGTTCCTATAGTTCAAGATCCTCTCCAGCATTTGGTATTGTCATTACTTTGGATTTTGGCCATTCTAACAGGTGTCTCATTTTTGTTTTAGTTTGTCATTCCCTAATGACATATGATATTCCCTGGTGGCTTAGAGAGTAAAGAGTCTGCCTGAAATGTGGGAGACTTGGGTTTGATCCCTGAGTTAGGAAGATCCCCTGGAGAAGGAAATGGCAACCCACTCCAGTATTTTTGCCTGGAGAATCCCATGGACGGAGGAGCCTTGCAGGCTACAGGGTTGTAAAGAGTCGGACACGACTGAGCGACTTCACTTTCACTTTCAGTGACATAAGATGTTGAAGATCTTTTCATATACTTATTGACATCTATAGCTTTTTTCTTAAGGTGTTAGATCTTTTGCCCATTTTTAAAGTTAGGTTGTTTATTTTCTTATTGTTGAGTTTTGAGAATTGTTTGTACCCTTTAATACAAGTGCTTAATTAGATACAAGTTTTGTAAATATTTTCCCCTGGTCTATAACATGTCTTTTTAATCATTTAAGAGTGTCTTTTGAAGAGCATACGTTCCCCTCCCCCCATAAGTTTTTAATTGTAATAAGTTCCAGTTAATTTTTCTTTCATGGACTGCACTTTTGGTGCTGAATCTAGAAACTCATTGTCCAGCATAAAATAACCTAGATTTTCTCCTTGGTTTATGACCCATTTTTAGTTAATTTTTAAAAAGGTGTGAAGTATAGTGAAGTCGCTCAGTCATATCTGACTCTTTGCGACACCGTGGACTGTAGCCTACCAGCGTTCTCCCATGGGATTTTCCAGGCAAGAGTACTGGAGTGGGTTGCCATTTCCTTATCCAGAGGATCTTTCCCACCCAGGGATCTAAACCCGGGTCTCCCGCGTTGTAGGCAGACGCTTTACCATCTGAGCCACCAGGGAAGTCCTAAAAAAGGTGAGAGGTCTGTATCAGTTCCTTCTTTTTCCTTTTTCCTGTGGTGTCCACTTTTCCCACTGCCATTTGTTGAAAAGCTTATCCATTGTTCACTGAATTGCCTTAGCTTCTTTGTCAAAGATAAGTTGATTAGATTTGTGGGGGGTCTATTTCTGAGCTATTTCAGTTCAGTCGTTCAGTCATGTCTGACTCTTTGAGACCCCATGAATTGCAGCACACCAGGCCTCCTTGTCCATCACCAACTCCTGGAGTTCACCCAAACTCACGTCTATCGAGTCGGTGATGCCATCCAGCCATCTCATCCTCTGTCGTCCCCTTCTCCTCCTGCCCCAAATCCCTCCCAGCATCAGAGTCTTTCCCAATGAGTCAACTTTTCACATGAGATGGCCAAAGTACTGGAGTTTCAGCTTTAGCATCATTCCTTCCAAAGAACACCCAAGACCGATCTCCTTCAGAATGGACTGGTTGGATCTCCTTGCAGTCCAAGGGACCCTCAAGAGTCTTCTCCAACACCACAGTTCAAAAGCATCAATTCTTTGCCGTTCAGCTTTCTTTATAGTCCCAACTCTCACATCCATACAGGACCACAGGAAAAACCATAGCCTTGACTAGACGGACCTTTGTTGGTAAAGTAATTTCTCTGCTTTTGAATATGCTATCTAGGTTGGTCATAACTTTTCTTCCAAGGAGTAAGCGTCTTTTAATTTCATGGCTGCAGTCACCATCTGCAGTGATTTTGGAGCTCAAAAAAAATATAGTCTGACACTGTTTCCACTGTTTCCCCATCTATGTCCCATGAAGTGACAGGACCAGATGCCATGATCTTCGTTTTCTGAATATTGAGCTTTAAGCCAACTTTTTCATTCTCCTCTTTCACTTTCTGCCATAAGGGTGGTGTCATCTGCATATATGAGGTTATTGATATTTCTCCTGGCAATCTTGATTCCAGCTTGTGCTTCTTCCAGCCCAGCGTTTCTCATGATGTACTCTGCATATAAGTTAAATAAGCAGGGTGACAATATACAGCCTTGATGTACTCCTTTTCCTATTTGGAACCAGTCTGAGCTATTTATTTCATGCCATCGATATATTTTTGCCAATTCTTTTGCCAATTCCACATCACTGTAGGTAGAGTAAGAATTAAATTTAGATAGTGGCAGTCCTCAAGATTTGTTCTTCTTCAGTATTGTGTTGGCTATTCTGGGACTTAAGGTTCTCCAATGAACTTTAGAATCAATTTGTCACTAGTCACAAAATAACTTGCTGGTATTTTTATTAGGATTGAGTTACATGTATAGATCAAATTGCAAAGAACTGATATATTGACAATATTCACTCTTATATCCATGGAATATGTCTCTATTTATATAGATCTTATATTTCTTCCAAGAATTTTGTAATTTTCATTAGGCAGATCTTGTATTTATTTTTAAAAACTTTTCCTTAAGAATTTCTCTTTTTTCCCTTTCTTTTGTAAATGGTGCTAATGTGAATGGTGTTTGTTTTACATTTCAAATCCAATCATTGTGAATGGGTTTTGGATTTTTTTCAAATATGTTTTCTACATTTATAGGTATAAACATTAAAAAAAAAAAACCTTTAGCCTGTTGATGTGATGAATTACATTAATTGATTTTCAAATGTTGAATGAGCCTCATGTACCGGGAATAAATCCTACTTCATCGTGGTGTATATCTTTTTATACATCGTTGGATTTGATTTGCTAATATTTTGTTGAGAATTTTCACATCTATACTTATGAGGTACATTGTTTTCGTTAATGTTTTTGTGTGGTTTTGCTGTTAGGGTAATGCTGGACTCAAAAAATGAGTTAGGAAGTATTCCCTCTGCTTCTATTTCTGGAAGAGATTGTAGGGAATTGGTATCATTTCTTCCTTAAATGTATGGTAAAATTCACCTGGGCCTGGTAGTTTCTCTTCTTGAATATCATTAATTACTAATTCAATTTCCTCAATCAGTTCAGTTTAGTTCAGTCGCTCAGTCATGTCTGACTCTTTTCAACTCCATGAACTGCAGCATGCCAGGCCTCCCTGTCCATCACCAACTCCTGGAGTTCACTCAAACTCATGTCCATTGAGTCAGTGATGCCATCCAACCATCTCCTCCTCTGTCGTCCCCTTCTCCTCCTGCCCTCAATCTTTCCCAGCATCAGACTCTTTTTAATTGAGTCAGCTCTTCACATCAGGTGGCCAAAGTATTGGAGTTTCAGCTTCAACATCAGTCCTTCCAATGCACATCCAGGACTGATTTCCTTTAGGATGGACTGGTTGGATCTCCTTGCAGTCCAAGGGACTCTCAAGAGTCTTCTCCAACACCACAGTTCAAAAGCATCAATTCTTCTGTGCTCAGCTTTCCTTATAGTCCAACTCTCACATCCATATATGACTATTGGAAAAACCATAGCCTTGAGTAGACAGACCTTTGTTGGCAAAGTAGTGTCTCTGCTTTTTAATATGCTGTCTAGGTTGGTTGTATTTCCTCAATAGATAAAGGCTTTTCAGATTGTCTGTTTCTCCTAGGTATGAGTTTTCATAGATTGTGTCTTTCAAAGAAATGGTCCATTTCATCCAAGTTATTGTATTTTTGGGGGGCATAGAGTTGTTAATAATATTCCTTTATTGTTCTTTTAATGTTCATGGGATCAGTAGTGATTGCCCTTCTTTCATTTCTGGTATTAACAGCTTGTATCTTTCCTTTGATTGCATATCATTCTATTTTAATGTGCAATTTTTATTATAAGTGAAAGCAGATGTTTTCATATAGCCAGTTTTGGGGGTTCTTTTTGCTTTATTTTTTTGGTACCACGTGGCATGTGGCACTTTAATTCTTCAACCAGGGATTGAACCCATGCCCCCTGCAAGTGGAAGTGTGGAGTCTTAACTGCTGGACTGCCAGGGAAGTTCCCATACAACTAGCTTTATTTGTTTTATAAACTGTACAATTTATGTACTTTGCTTGTTTTTCTATTTTATCCAAGGCTATGATATATGAAATGTTCACCTTATGCTCTCTCATTCATGTTGCAAATGTTTTTATCCCAGCTTGTTATTTTTCTCTTAATTTTATGTTCATATATTTTCATGCTTAAGCTTTAGATAGTCTTTCAGCACTTTTAAAATTGTTTCTTTGTTATCACTGTCATGCTAAGTAATATCTAACATTCAGTAAGTATTTACTATGCATCAGGCATTATATATTTACCTATATTATCTATGGTAAACCTCAAAGGATCCTTGTGGTAGGTACTCTTACCTCCGTTTTATGGAAGAAGAGACTGAGGCACAAAACAGTGAGTATGTGATTTCAGGTGAGCAGAGCCAGGATCTGAAGCTAGGCACTCTAACACCAGATGCGTGTTGTGTGTGTGCGTGCTCAGTCATGTCTGACTCTTTCCTGATCCCATGGACTGCAGCCTGCCAGACTCCTCTGTCCATGGGATTTCCCAGGCAAGAATATTGGAGTGGGTTGCCATTTCCCTCTCCAGGGGATCTTCCTGACTCAGGGATTGAATCTGCATCTCCTGCATTGGCAGGTGGATTCTTTACCACAGAGTCATCTGGGAAGCCCCCAGTACCAGATACTCAGCTCCTAAGCTTTACTGCTTCCCAGAGCAGTGCTGCCAGTCGAAGATGGTATGATTTATCTATATTTTTCATGGTATATGTATTTTTAAAAATAACACTCATAACCACTCTACTTTTAAAATGTCAAGATTTCCCAATTTTATAACATAGAGCTATTTGTCACAGCTCTTGAAAATTTAAAAGAATTCATTTATTTTGGAACTGGAATTGATACATTATATACTTCAATCTTGTGGGCAATTGGACTGATAGAATATTGGAAGGTGTGAGATAAATTGAGACAAATAAAACAAGCAATTTTTTAAAAAGACAGTTACTATAGGAAAAAAGCAAATGATTAAAAAAAACAATAATGGTCAGAGTACACACAACATTAAGTTGTGAATGCTATTTGCATGGACGTAATAAAGTGAAACATGAATATTCAACTACACAATAAAAGTGAATGAAAGGTGAGGAAGTGGAAAATCAGAGAGTAGAACAGACAATTCTAGTTTTGGGGAGATGCTATTTCCAAATGAATTTAGAAGAACAATCAGAGGAGGAAGAGAATAGCCTTACAGCCATTAATACTTTGATGGGGCTTAAGATAAACGTAATGAATATGGAGAGAGATTATTTCACTTTCTCATGATCTCCATTTTCTCCCTTGAAACATAGTGAAAAGAAAGTGAAACCTGCTCAGTCATGTCCAACTCTTTGCGACCCCATCGACTATACAGTCCATGGAATTCTCTAGGCCAGAATACTGGAGTGAGTAGCTTTTCCCTTCTCCAGGGGATCTTTCTAACCAAGGACTGAACCAATGCAATCTCCCGCATTGCAGGTGGATTCTTTACCAGCTGAGCCACAAGGGAAGCCCAAGAATACTGGAGTGGGTAGCCTACCCCTTCTCCAGTGGATCTTCCCAACCCAGGAATCGAACTGGGGTCTCCTGCATTGCAGGTGGATTCTTTACCAACTGAGCTATGAGGAAGCCTCCTTCAGACATAGCTCTATTTCAAAAAGATTTTTAAAAGTTTTTTTTTTTTCCTCTCATTCAAGAATACATCTTCACTTGACGAGTTAAATACATAATGCTAATAAATAATTCACAATACTCAAATGAAGACTAACTTTAAATGGAATTACAAAACAGAATAAACGCACAATGTTATTTTTGAAGAGAACAATTTCATATACTATCAAGTTTTGCCACATCGTACCTTTCCCTGTCTCATTAAAACCCTGGCCATATGTCACTGCTTTCCCATCTAAGGAACATCTGATCTTTTAATAGCACATGGGACTTCTACCAGAGTGACCTTTCTTTTTGGCAGGTCATCTGACGATATTAACCAGAGTACTTTGTTCCCAGAAGAGCAGGAAACCTTAATATTCAGAGAAGCTTTATTGTTGAAATGATCTGAGCAGACTGCCAAAATGACTGACTTCCTTTCCTCTGAAGAAGTTTCTCTTGTGTTTGTAATAAGTAGATATCAAAGGGACATTTATGGGTCTAAGCAAGTTCCAGTACTTGTAAAGAGGGTGACCCCTGAGATGAGGCAGGCAGTTGGGAGAGAGATCTGTTTCAGGGGCATGGGAGGAAGTTTCCTGAAGGATGCTGGCAGCAAAGGGCCAGCAGCCAAGACTACAGGGAGGTCTTAACGTGACCAAGTATCCCTACCTGTGACAGAGCACAGTCAGAGCATATCAGAAGCAGGTGATAGTCAATGTCAAGGTAGGAAGGCAGGAAACCAGGAATGCAGTTTAGAGCAATCTAGGCCACAGCCCCAGAGAAACTGAGCAATGAAATGAGTTAAAACAACAACTCAGGAGAGCAAGTGCAGTGATCAGAACTGGGTCCCCAATTGCAGACTCTCAAATAGAGTAGTAAACGAAATCAATAAACAAGGGTAGAATCCTGGAAACTATCCAGTTGCCTCATATGATTTATAGGACTAGAGAAGTATGCTGATCCTCATACCAAAATTTATGTTACAAGGTGAAAACACAATTCTAACTTCCCAGTGAACCATGATTTAAGCTACACAAGGCTGAGTGCATGGAAATATGTCTTTGTCTCTAAGAGAGATTATAACAAATGCTTGCAATTTAGAAAAGTCACCCATAATTTTTAATATTTTTTGTTATTGGAGGTAAGCCAAAATTCCAAATCTATAGTATCCATTGCAGTAATCGAGATGAGTGAAGGTGCTGACAATGGAGGGAATGGGGATAGGGCGATGGACTGAACAGTTACAGGAGGGGAGTAGGGGATAGGCAAGGATCACAAGCAGGGAAATGCTGTACAGAATGGGTCCTTGGTGTTAAAAGATAGACTGAGGCATATTAAAATTTCTTAGCTTCTTTGAGCAAAAATCAGAATGGAGCAGCACCAGGCCAGAAGCAGTTGAGACCTCCACCAACAGGGCCTCCAGAAAAGACTTTAGAGGAAGAAGGTGGAAGCAAAGCAATAAATTAGTGGTTGGCTATAGCTTGAAAGCTAATCGGCTGCTTGTGGTTGGTTGTTCTTAGGTCTTGATTTCATAACCACAAGGCATTTACAGGCTTTGATTTGGGTTTGCTTACATAGGCAACCACTGGCATTGGTGCCACCTGTCTCAATGGTTTCTCTGTAGAGTTAATTTAACACTGGTTTCTGGATTGTCTCAGACAACTGAGTGAACAAGGATGCCAGCACAGAGGAGGGACAATCTGATGCTTGGAGTCAAAACCTGACCAGTTCTGTGTGAACTTGTGCCAATTACTTAACCTCTCTCAGCCTTTATCTGTAAAAACAAGAATAATTCTACTTACAAAGTTGTTGTGAGAACTAAATGAGAGATCATACCATTAACTTGACACATATACGGAATGTTGTATTAATTGCCAAATCCTGAATTCGAAGTCCAGTGCGCTGGGAGAGACAGCAAAAGCAATCAGCACACCACAAAGGGGCAAGTGCTAAGTGCTAAAATATCAGTGTCCATAGCGAGTTCAAGGAGCCCAGAATCAGGCACTCTGCATACAGATGTAGGGAGAGGGGACTGGGTATTTGAGTGAGGCTTGAATGAATATATTTCAACCAAAATGCATTTCCCTTGTGACCGTGAACAAATTAATCGCCTCAGTTTCCTCATTAGAGATAATAACAGTAACCATCCCAAAGAGTGATTATGAGGGCTAATTAATCCTGAAGTATGCTAATCCCTGAAGAATGCTCACTACAGGGCCTGGTACACAGCAAATACTTCATCAATGTTGGCTGTTTTTATTAACATTATGACTATGGAGAACTCAGAGTCAGCATCTCTGATGAGCTCAATGATATATCAAGGTCACAGCTAGTTAACAGCAGAGACTAGACTAGAGACCAGGTCACAGTTTTATGCTCAAAGTAGAAGTAGAGTTCTAGACTCATCCATCCTGCGTTTTCTCCTGGAGATTCTAAAGAGAGTGCTGTAACATGGAGACTTTGGCAGTTGTTCCCAAAGGGAAGTTCTGAATGAAATGATGTAACACTTGAATAAGCTCATATATAGAAGGATTGTCCACTTTGACAGGCAATCAGTCTGCAGTACATATAAATTCACTTTTTCTTGTACTGGACATCTTTGGTTTTGCTTTTGGTTTCTTAGTTCCCAGTCTACATATTTTTCTTATTTCAATCTTCTAACCTCATTCTCTGAAGCCTGTTTGATTTTCATATCAAAGGAAAATTAAAGCAAGAAGAATAGGTTCTACTTGTAATCAACATCCATTTACTCTCTATTGTGGTTCAGAAGCTCTTTGCCAGGACTATATGGAAAGAGCCAAAGGATGGAAAGATAGCTTCCATCTTTGAGACAGTTATCATTTTAAGTAAACCAGATCTACAGGCAATGAGAAAACAATAATTCTAGAGTAACATATAGATATTCCATGGTCATATGGGGTAGGTTGGAGACAAAGTCAACTGGTGTTGTATTAGGCAGGAGCTAAGGAGGATGTATGGAGAAAAAAGAATCATGTCTTTGGCCAGTGCTGTGCTGGGAATTCTGTATAGTATCTGGATGATTCTGGGCCAGCCCTAAAAATGGTCAAAAGATCGGCAAAGAGAAAGGCAGGCAGTGGTTTTTATTAGGATCACCCGGTACGGACAAAGAAACCTGCACGCAGCCTCCACCCTCAGAGATTCTGCTTCCTTCTTCCCTGGACAGGGAGCTCAGGTCTCCACACTTTATGAAAGCTCCCAGGTGATTCTACGTGCAACCAAGGCTGAGAATCTCTGCACTGAGGCAAAGACTAGATGTCTGTATAGAGAGCTAATGCCTATGAATGTGTTTTCTAAATCATACAATACTGCGGGAATAAAGTCTCATCATTGTCTTTCTGTGTGGAGCTTACACCGAGAGAGTTCCTCAGATGACACTGCACTAGTGCACTTCAAGTGTGCTGCTTGTACACTTCAAGCAGGATTAGGAGCGTACTGTATTGAAGCAGGCATGTGGGTCTGTGGGGAGGAGGGGGAGGGTGACCAAGAGAAGGGCCAGGCTGGGGCTGGAGGAACTGACTCACGAGGTTGCGTCTGTGGATTCCAGGTCTGCAGCAGCAGAAGGTTATGCCCAGGGCTTGCCAGACATCTCCAGAGCTTTCTGTTTGGAAATTTCAAGGAGGCTTATTTTGTCGTGGAGCTAGTTGCCGTGAAAGTGCCAAGCTGGAGAGGAACAAAAGATGGGATTCAAGAGTTTGACTCATAGTCCATGGCCATTAAGTGTTTGCTGAAATGAAGACAAACTGTGGGATGACAGTGTAGCACTGAAAAGAAGAGAAGGTCTCGCAAATCAGATCAGCCTGTTTGGATTTGATGCTAGTGGCAGCAGAAAGCCACCAGGTAGCTTTGAACAGTGTTTAAGGACCTGCAAACTACTGAAAATTGAAGAAATACATGTGTCCAAGTCTATTCATCCCTTAAGAGGACTTTAAAGAGCAGTTTCATCATGAGGACAGTGGTCACTCTAATGGTTTATTTAGGCAAGACTGTGGACTCTTGTTTTCTGAACAGGGTTGCATCTTCCGGTTAGGCAGGCTGTTCATGGCACAAGAGCTGGTCTTAACAATAGAGCTGGTCCTGAGATTGGTCTGTCCTGAGCCACTAGGGCTGCATCTGCCTTTTCTCAGTGCACAAAAGGCACCCCATGGAGGAGTGGCAGCCCATCTCTAAAAGTCTGAAGACTTCTACTCAGGCAGCCTCGTAAGGTCGCTTCCTGACTCAGGCAGGAAGCCAGTGATGTGAAAAATAAAGTGGAAGAAGAGGAGAAGAATGGGCAAAATGTAAGAAGAAACGAAAAACAGCAGAGTGAGGTCCTAAGTTAGGTGAAGGCTCTCCTTAAATCTTCTGTGAGTAAACTCGGAGACAAAGTTCACCATGACCTATTAAACGGCAGAAATGAAAACAGACAAAATGCCACATGCAGGCATTTTGCAATAAGAAGCAACATGAATCCGGGACCTAAAATCCAGCGATTGTATAACCAGGCCTAGAAAAAGTCCATTTTACCAGCAGTCAGTCTCTTTTTAGGGAGAACATGTAATATGAGTATGTTTCCAAAGCTCCTCTGCACTTCTTTTCACTTTCACCCCAAAGCCCTTCCTCCCCAGCCCACTTGAGCACCACAGTGGGACAGGGCGGCTACTGCTCATGCTCCACATGCTAAGTTTGGATGCTGGATTTCCATATGATGTTCACATCTGCAACACTCTGCCACTCTCGCCTCTAATTGCCAGCTCTTCTGGTACACAGTCAGAAAAGGAAGTCCTTAACTCTCACAAGCAGTTTGGTCTTGAAACTACCTAAGAAATGTCTCAAGTTCCTTTCCATTTCTAAGGAAAGCAGAATTTGCATACTAGAAATGGAGCTCACAGTACCTAAGCAAAGAATTCCATCAAGATAAATCAGGTTCGTTCAAAGGGTATTTGCCTTATGGGTCACAGTATATTCCATGCTTTTCCATAGGCCAAGAGGACCTGTGGTCACCCCTCTGGATTCCTGTCCCTACGAGGCTTTTGCATGGAACATCACTGGTTCTTAGAGTTCCAGCTGAGGAATTTATAACATGATCTGTTTTCCTTGGGATTAGCCTTTAAAAATTTATTTATTCAGCCAACATTTAATTCATTCCCCAACTGTTAGATGCTGGGAACACAAAATTCACTAAAGAATGGCTACTGCTTCCAAAATCCTTATTTAGCAAGGGGAGACAGACATTTAATTTAATAAATGCCACAAAATGCTCTGGTGCTGTGAAAGATGTTATGTCTGGGAAAGAGAGGGGACACAAAGGGTGAGGAGAAAACTGTGGAAATAAAGTGTCTATGGGTCAAAGAGCTTGATGCAGACAGAAGGAAGACAGATGCAGGTAGATTCAGTTGACCACCTGAAGTCCCATCCTTGGAGAAGGTGGGATGGAGCATCGGTCCAGGTAGAAGAGGTGGCAGATGGGGCCAGTGGGAGTGTAACCCATAAAGCCACAGTCTTTACAAAACTTGACCTCCACAGGATGAATCTATAATTCCCAGATATGCCTGCAAGGAAGCCGATTTAATGTTTAAGAGGAATTCCAGAATGCCTAGAGTTGGGGGTTGCTTGGGAGATGGAATGCTCAGAAAACTACCCCCACCCCCATCACCTCTGGTCCTCGGAACTGAATTCCTAAGCATGTTTAGTCTCTGTCTTAGCTGTGAAAAAATAGATTTCAAGGCACTGATTTTTAAACATTTTACTGTTTAAGGCTGGATTTAATTCTTAAAGCCTGCCATTGAATGAAGATGAAAAATACATCTCATCTCTATACAATGCTGCCGACAGTTAAAACAGCATCCCTGTTTCTCTCTTTCTTCTTTACTCTCTCCCTTTTTGTAACTGGGTTAATAATTCCCTTGGAGTAGGGAGAAGAGATTTTCATTAGTACCCGATCATTTCACCCGTCTTTTCTTCCTGAGATTTCCAGTTCCTTGACACTTGATTTTCTTTAAAATTTCCATCCCTCTCTTAGTTTTTCATATGCTCCCATGGTCTGTCTCTGTAAATATTAACCTTCGCTTTTCTAACTTCTTACCTGGAACCCTCTACCTGGATCCCTTACTTAAATTTTTCTTCTTTTCATCCATCCGTTCTTTCTTATTGAAATAGAGTTGAAATACAATATTATGTTAGTTTCAGGGTACAATATAGTGATTCATTTAAATACATTATAGATGATTACCACAATAAGCCTAGTAACCATCTGCTCCCATAAAACACTATTACAGTACCACTGACTATATTCCCTATGCCATAGAGTACATCCCCATGACTTATTTATTTTATAACTAGAAGTTTGTACCTCTTAATTCCCTTCATCTGTTTAGTGGCCCCCTCCCCTCTGGCAACCATCATTTTTTTCCGAGTCTGTTTTGGGTCTGTTTTTTAGAGTCCACATACGAGTGAAATCATATGGTGACTGTCTTTGAGTTATTTCACTTGGCATAATATCCTTTAGATTTATCCATGATGTTGCAACTGGCAAAATTTCATTCTTTTTTATGGGTGGGTAATATTCCTATGTGTGGGGGTGACATCTTTATCCATTCCTCGGTGGATGGACATTTAGGTTGCTTCCGTATCTCAGCTATCGTAAATAATACTGCAGTGAACATACAGGTGCACATATCTATTTGAATTAGTGTTTTGTTTTCCTCAGGGAATACACAGATGTGAAAATGCTGGGTCATATGTAGTTCTATTTTTAATTTTTTGAGGAATCTCCATGCTATTTTCTGTGGTGGCTGCACCAACTTACATCTTTGAGGCTTCCCTTCAACACATCTTCATCAATACTTATTATTTTTTAGCTGTCTTTTTGATGACAGTCATCCTGAGAGCTGTCAGGTGATACCTCACTGTGATTTTGATTTACATTTCCCTGATAATTAGTGATGCTGAGCATCTTTTCATGTGTTTGTTGTCCATCTATATGTCTCCTTTGGAGAAACGTCTATCCTTTGCCCATTTAAAAATTATACTTGTTTATTTGTTGTTGGGTCGTATGTGTTCTTTATATATTCTGGATATTAAATCCTTTTTTGGATATGGATGCAGATCTTTTTTCAAGTGTTACTTGTTTTTTTGGATTGATCTCTTTATCATTATGTAATACCTTCTCTCTTTGTCCAGTCTTTGTTTTAAAGTCTATTTTGTCTAAGTAGTGCTAACCCAGCTTTCTTTTCATTTTTATTTACATGGAATATCTTCCTCCATCTCCTCACTTTCCATCTGTGTGTCTTTAGATTTGAAGTGAGTTTCTTATGGGCAGTATATATGTAGGTCTCTCTCTCTTATTATTATTATTATTTTAGCCATTCTATCTCTTTTGGGAGCATTTACTCCAGTTGTATTTAAAGTAATTATTGATACATATATTATTGCCTCTTAAAGAGACAGAAAATTAGAAAAATGTTAGTAAAATTTTCATAGAGCAAGGCTCATTTAATATAAAGGATTTTAAACATTCTGAAGTTAAATCATTCTCACTTTTTTGTTGTTAAAATATCCTTTCTTTTATGAAATGAAGGTGATTGTAGAATGTTATTTGTTCTTAGCATCCTTACTTGGAGGAGGAAGGAAGAGAGGGAAGGAGAGAGAAATGAATGAATGTGTGAATGGATGAGGGAGAAAATTTTTGGAAAGTTAGTCATTCTTTAATTTTCAAAAAGTCTTTACTTTTTGCTTTGGAAACCCAAAAGTCTGAGAAGAACGCTGCTGAACTTTCCTTGAAACCTAGAATTAGTGATGTGCTGGAGCCTCAGGCACCAGCTCATGGGAGTAGATGGTTGAATTTCCAGAAGTGGCTTACCATCACCTTGGTAACTTGAAATCTGACATGGTGGGAGTATTTGCATAATAGAAATCTGTAAGTGCTATAAATCCAGTCCCCTTTCCCAGAGCTGGTTGT
This sequence comes from Capra hircus, assembly GCF_001704415.2. NCBI lineage: Eukaryota > Metazoa > Chordata > Mammalia > Artiodactyla > Bovidae > Capra > Capra hircus. Next base: position 32,619,198 of record NC_030812.1, read on the forward strand.
TTTCCAGCACCATATTTCCCCAAACCTGCCTCTTACAGGTGTCCAGGGGATAAGCATGCAAGGGACAACTCATACCAACTAAAACACACATGAGATTGAGACAGACCTATTTACCAATTTAAAATTTCATAATACAAAATATTCTCTGTCATTGCTTGTTGAGTTATCTGACAGTCCATTTCCCTCATGAAAATATTAGCTCTGCTTTGGAAGGAACCACATCTGTTCTATTCACAGTATCCTCACTGCCTGTCACAGCACAGAGTGGGCTCTGGGGTCCTTACTATCCTAGGAATCATTATCAGATATCCCACAGTCACCAGGATGCTTAGGGAATCAAGCATCAACATATTTTTATGTTATTTTGTAACATAAAAATATTTACCAGTGAGGGGTCTGTAGACAGACAAATCCTTGTCTTCATCAGGTGCACATTCTAAGATGACTGAGTGAAAAATGCTAGGTAACAAAAGTACCGTGTAGTTTCAAACAGTCATGAGAGTGTGAATTTTAAGCAATCTGCTATAATATGGTCAGTGAAACACTGGTTCAGTGGAAAGTTGAAAAAACTTTAAACGACTCTATAGACAAAATGTGTGGGGAATTTTGGTTAAGCCAAGTTAAGTCAGTGTCTTTATTGCTAAACTTCTCAGAATCTTTAATATGACACTGTGAATCTTTTTTCTAAATTAATTTTTATTGGGATATAGTTGCCTTACAATGTTGTGCTAGTTTCTGCTGTACAGCAAAGTGAACCAGTTGTATGTATACATATATCCCCTCTTTTTGGATTCCTTCACATTTAGGTCACCTGAGAACACCGAGCTAAACACTAGGTTCTCACTCATTATCTGTTATACACAGTGTATCAATAGTGTATATATGTCAGTCCCAATCTCCCAATTCATCCCACCCCTCCTTTCAATACTTGATGTCTGTATGTTTACTCTCTACATCTGTGTCTCTATCTCTGCTTTTCAAGTAAGATTATCTATACCATTTTTCCAGATTCCACATATATACATTAAGAAGCCCACCCACATTTGCTTTTCTCTTTCTGACTTCACTCTGTATGACAGTCTCTAGATTCATCCACATCCCTAGATACTGTGAATTTTCACTGTGCTTATGAATCTTTACTTTGACCATGAAATCCGTTTTTGATGCATCACCTATAATTAGGGTTCCATCACCTATAATTTGTTGCTGTTGTTCAGTCACTCAGTGGTGTCTGACTCTTTGTGACCCCATGGACGGCAGCACGCCAGGCTTCCCTGTCTGTCACCATCTCCCAGAGCCTACTCAAACTCATGTCCATAGAGTCGGTGATGCCATCCAACTATCTCGTTCTCTGTCGTCCCCTTCTCCTCCTGCCTTCAGTCTTTCACAGCACCACGGTCTTTTCTAAGGAGTGAGCTCTTCGCATCAGGTGGCCAAAGTATTGGAGCTTCTGCTGCAGCATCAGTCCTTCCAATGAATATTCAGCACTGATTTCCTTTAGGATTGACTGGTTGGATCTCTTTGCAGTTCAAGGGACTATCAGAGTCTTTTCCACACTACAGTTCAAAATCATCAATTATTTGATGCTCAGCCTTCTTTCTGGTCCAGCTCTCACATCCATACATGACTATTGGAAAAACCATAGATTTGACTAGACAGAATTTTGTCGGCAAAGTAATGTCTCTGCTTTTTAATACACTGTCCAGTTGGTCATATCGTTTCTTCCAAGGAGTAAGCGTCTTTTAATTTCATGGCTGAGGTCACCATCTGCAATGATTTTGGAGCCCAGGAAAATAAAGTCTGCAACTGTTTCCCCATCTATTTGCCATGGAATGATGGGACCAGATACCATGATCTTAGTTTTTTGAATGTTGAGTTTTAAACCAGCTTTTTCACTCTTCTCTTTCACCTTCACCAAGAGACTCTTTAGTTCCTCTTCGTTTTCTGCCATAAGGGTGGTGTCATCTGCATATCTGAGGTTACTGATATTTCTCCTGGCAATCTTGATTCCAGCTTGTGCTTCATCCAGTCCGGCATTTCACAGAAGGAAATGGCAATCCACTCCAGTACTATTGCCTAGAAAATCCCATGGACAGAGGAGCCTGGTAGACTACAGTCTATGGCGTTGCAAAGAGTCGGACCCGACTGAGCGACTTCACTTCACTACTCTGCATATAAGTTAAATCATCACGGTGACAATACACAGCCTCAATGTACACCTTTCCCAATTTTGAACCAGTTTATTGTTCCATGTCCGGTTCTAACTTTTGCTTCTGAGAGTGTAACAGGAAGGAAGGCCAGAGGTCCCCAGGTGGCAGGAGGAAATAAACTGCAAGTGGCAGACAATTTTTTTTCCTTCTCTTTTAATTCTGTGTCGATGACACCTGGTTCTGCCTTGAGCTAACCAATGTCTTTTTCCTATGGAAATATTTTTCTTAAGCTATGTTAATAAAACTATGTATTTGCTTTGGAATTTTCCTTTCTTCAACATGGTTCCACCTAAAGCTAACTTTTTTTCTTTTCTCAAACCTTGGACTAATAATGGCTCAACAAACCAGTATTCCTGTCAATTGTTTTGTGGCCATGGGATGACACACCTCATGCTATCTTATCCCAAAAATGCATATTGTGGGAGAGGGGCCTGGTGAAACTCCCTCAGACTTAACGTATCTCTCTGATCTGACTAATAGCTTTCTAACAGATATAAAACACCTTTCTAGAAACTAGCAAGGGGGCACTCGTTCTGTCCCCTTCTGATGTCTAGGTCAGAAGCTTTCCCTATCTCTATTACACTTTAATAAAACTTTGCTACACAAAAAGCTCCAAGTAGTCAAGTCTTGTGTCTGACCCCAGATCAAAATCCTCTCCTTCAGAGATTACCAATCCCAGCGTAACACACACCTTCCACTTCTTCACCTATAACTAGTTTCCTAATTTTAGAAAACATGCACACATTGTCATCTCAGATTTCTTGAAAGATTTATACCAATTTCCTTGAGAGTCTCTTTCTGTTAGGCATTAAAGCAAAATATATTTAGGAATCCCATCCCCAGACAAATTACAGACATTTCCTATGTGTATTTTGTCCATCTTTTTACAGACACAAAATGAGACGTGAACACTTACCTACTATAATTTTAGAGTACAGTAGTTGTAGGTACTCCATTTTTCCTTAATTGGAAGAGTTCACTCTCTAATTGGGTAATTAACACTGCCAAGATATCAGATATGTTATTTAACCAGATTTTAAATTTTCTTTATGTTAACTTCCAAATGGTATAATGAGTAAAAACCATCTTTTCAGTCATGACCAGAAAGAAAGAGATCTCAAAGTCATTTTAAATTAGCATTTGTGGCAACCCACTCCAGTACTCTTGCCCGGAAAATTCCATGGATGGAGGCGCCTGATAGGCTGTAGTCCATGGGCTCGCAAAGAGTCGGCCACAACTGAGCAACTTCACTGCTTCAGGCAAACCTGAACGCTCTCCATCCCAATGAGACATAGACATTCCATTTCCATTTCTAATCTCTAGAGTGATGAGCATCAAAATCTCATTTATTTACATGGCCTCATTTTTTCACATCCTTTTGGACAACTGAATATTTCTGCTCTTAAGGCAGCTCAGTGTACCAATGAAGAGCTGAGGCCCTAGACATAGCTTGGGTTCAAGTTCCAGCTCATCCATTAACTAGCTATATGGCTGTGTGCAAGTTACTTAAGCCTCAGTTTTCTTCAACTGTGCAATGGGAATAATAGCAATAACATCTGCTTCCTGAGTTTTGAAATTCTTGAAAAAGATAATATGGATAAAGTAGTCATCTGTAACTTGAGCTCTGTTAGCACTTAGATCTACTGGTGATATGTTATTTAATCTGGTTAAATAACATACCTGATATCCTGGCAGTGCATACATCACTGCTATGCACCTTTGATTTTTGAGTCCTCTGTTCCTCAACTAAGCCAAAGAAATAAATTCGGTGCCCCTAACAGCTCTTCAGTAGGGGGATCTCCCAAGCTTTCAGCCATTTCAGCAGCTCTTTTCTGAAGGAGCTTCAAGTTTCACTGATTTTCTTTAGTTTTAGTATTTCTAACTGAGCTCAGTGCTCTGAAAAATGTCTGCTTAGAGAAACAGAACCATTTGTGACTTCAAAATTGCCTCAAACTGTTCTTTGAAAAGATTTGTGAAGACTTCAGCCTTTCTGTTGTCAGTGGGAGTGGACTATTATTAGCATCCAGTTTTGCACGGATCTTCATGGATTCAGTTCTGATTTTGAAGGGGGGAAATTACAGGATGTTTCTCGTGACAGGACTAAGATTGCAGAAGGGCTGGAATGGTTCGTAATGATGGTCTGTCTTCTTATTAGCGCTGACAAAAAGTTGAGTTGTTTTACTTTTTTCTTCAGGAGAGGGAATAAATTAGACCAAGGAGGTTAAAAAAAATTCCAAGTTTTTAAAGAATTTAGAGATCCAGCATTCTTTCCACTGTATATGGTTTTTCTATCTCACTGTACTCAATCAAGAGAAATACAGTGGAAAATGTATTCACTAACCAAAACCCAGCTCCCTGAAACTATGATTTAAGTAGACTAAAAACATAAACTTCATGAGAAAACATCAAATAACATCAAGCTAGCTGGACTCGGTGATTAATCAAAAATCAACAACAAGGATATGTCTAAGTTGTCAGTCCAAGCTCCTATTCCTTATACATATAACACTGTATCGAAATTTAATGTCCATGAAAGAAGAGATGTTTGCTTTATTCTCTGTTACGCTGTCAGTCTCTAGGAGAGTACTTGGCACATAGTAGGCATTCAGTCAGTATTTATCAAACAGACTGATGAATGAATGAAAACAGTATGTTTGGTGCTAAAAAGATGGGAAGTGATGGTTTGAGATTATGAAGCAGAGGTATTGCAAGGTCTGTAGTAAACAACATAATATCTGTGATGTTGGGATGGAACTATACCTCTTCAAGAAGAGCAGTTGACTTATAAAGCATTGAGAAATATACTGGCAAAGTACTGACTTTTTAAAAGAAATGGTTAACCAGAAATATTATTTCATCTGAACAGTCCACCAATTCCAAAACCTGTAGTTGAGGTTTCAAGTTTAAGAATAACAGTGCAGACTTTGCATTTATTAATACTACTTTATGAAAATCCATCCTTCAACTAGATGGACCCTTCACCAGATGTTCTGATAAGATTTGTTGTTCCCTCGTTTCAACTTTGAGAGGAGGCCATTTCAATTTAAGCTCCATATTAATTTTCCTGCATGTAACTGAGACTAGCTAACACTGGCACAGAGGTCCTATCTGAGCCTTTCTGAGGTGCAAAAGTTGAGAAGCAGAGAAGGGAAGATGGAGATTAAGATCTAAACTGTGGTTGCAACATCACGGTAAACTGAGCGAGTCCTTCATAAATTACGGCAATGTTCCCATTTGTAATTTGTATTGCCTGGATACAACTTTCTATCATTAATCCTTAACTTTTCAAAATTAAAAATGAGAGGCAATTGCCTTGGGGGCTTTTGTAAACAATGGTATTTGCATTTTTACATCATCCAGCATGAAGAGAGTCAATCTTTCATTAACTTCATGAGTACATTTGAGGTGCCATCCCCCCTTTCTAAGTTTTCCTTTATTTTTTGAGATGGTGGCAGAGCTCTATGGGATATTAGACTGTTGCCATTCCATTATTTGAAAGTGTTGTTGTTCAGTTGTTAAGTCATATCTGAGTCTTTGCAAACTCAAAGACTGTTGGCTGCACGTACACATATTGTTGGCTCAAGTTCATGTGCCTGCTGCACAGGGAGGTCAAACAAACTGAAATGTCAAGAGTCTGGAGCAGAGAAAGATTTATTGCAGGACCATACAAGGAGATGGGTGGCTCATGTCCTGAAAAAACCCTGAGCTCCCCAAGGGTTCCAGCAAAACACTTTTTAAAAGCCAGGTTGGTGGGCAAGGATCACAGGATATGTGCTCAGATTGTGCAGGGTTCTCTTGACTGATGGTGAGGTAACAGGGTTGTGTCACCAGGGTTAACATTATTGTCCTTAGGCTCCAGGAGGCCTGGGGCTATGTGCTTATGGTCATCAAGTAGTTAACACATTTCATCGGTAAACCATTTCAGGAAATGTGCATCAAATACTATTAGCCAGGTATGGCTCAGACGGTAAAGCGTCTGTCTACAATGTGGGAGACCTGGGTTTGATCCCTGGGTCGGGAATATCCCCTGGAGAAGGAGATGGCAATCCACTCCAGTACTATTGCCTGGAAAATCCCATGGACAGAGGAGCCTGGTAGGCTACAGTCCATGGGGTCGCAAAGAGTCGGACACGACTGAGCGACTTCACTGACTCACTCACTCTCAGAGAGGAATTAAAGCAGTAGATATGCAGGAGGGCCTGTCCTGGGAAGGCCCCATGGGGTCCTTACAATGTCTTTGCCTTTCTGCCATATGACCGCCTACCCCTGCCAAGTGCCACTGTCTGAGGTGAGAATTTAAGTGTTCATGCCAAAGGTGTCATATTCTTGGGGTGCAGGTGTGGATTTTATGCAGCGGGGAGGGAAAAAGGCACTGTCTCTACTTCTGTACAACACACTGGGCCCTTAAGGAGTTCTGATTACATCCGGAGTTCTTCCTATGCTTCCAGCCCTGGCTTCCACCCTCACTCAGCATGTTACAAATTCTGTCATAACAATAATTCTGTCAGTATGTGGCACTCATTCCTCAGCCAGAATCGCTTTGAAAACATTCCCTAAGTTTCTAGTTGCCATTCCCCTCCCAACCCCCACCCCCTGACTAGGGCTAAGACATCAGCTGGGGCAAAGAGGCCACAGTCCTCATCTCTTCCCTCTCTGGCGCTTGCTCTCCAACCAAAGTCAGTCACAAGCAGAAGCTCCAAGGGCCTCCCTGGTACAGAGAGGTTTTGTGTAAATGGGGCGGGAGCACAGTGAGGTGATGGGATGAATGTGTCCTCTGCTGCTGCTGCTAAGTCGCTTCAGTCGTGTCCGACTCTGTGAGACCCCATAGACGGCAGCCCACTAGGCTCCCCCGTCCCTGGGATTCTCCAGGCAAGAACACTGCAGCTGGTTAAATACTCTCTTACGGAAGAAATCCTTTTTCTCTGGTTTCTGAAGTGATGAAACACAACTTAACCACCTTGGGCTCCACGCACCATTTCCTTCAAGGCGCCGCTCAGGTGAGTGCTGCCTGCCAGCCCTTACGGTGTCTGGGGCTTAGTCGTTCCTTTGTTGAATATAAAGGGTCTTCGTGGAAATTTTTCTTAGGGACAAGGAGTTCTTCATGTGCCCCCCCCCACCCCCTCCGCCCCAGACTAGGATTTGTATTTGTTCGGTGTCCTGCCACTGGTAGCATCCCTTTTCCTTTCCTATTGAGCCATGAGGAACAGGTCGTCAGTCTAAGCGGCTCTCCCTCCCTCTGAGGCTCCTCGGAGTTCAGAGCAGACATTGCATCCCATTGCTCTAAAGGGACAGTCTCTTTGTTTTCTCTCCTCCACCTCTTTCTTTACTCAGCTTCGATTTCATTTTCTTGCAATTCCCACTGGGGACAGCTTTGACTTCTCTTCCTCGTGTTTTCCTGATTTTAGCTGGTCTGAGATCCAGACTCTTTTTAATAAGGAAAAGTACTGAGCAATAATATTATTTAAAGAGTCATTGGCTAGGACACACCAATATTAAAAAGAACAAACAGATAGGTTTCTGAATTCCCAAAAGGAATTTCTATGCACTAGCAATGTCTGTGACCCAACATTTAAAAACCATAATATTCTAGATAATGACCAGATAAAATTATGAGGCTTGGCTCCTTTGGAAAAAACTCTGAACTAATTTAATTCATGCCTATGAGGATACCATGCAAGTTAATATTGATTTACTAACTCAAATAATACAAAAGTCCAAGAGTGAATAAATTTTCATTGAACTTGGTTTTGTTGCCCAGATATTATGGGCAGTTGGCCCACTCTGCTTAGAGGATAAAGTAATTGGAAAAAAGAAAAAGAAAATTTAATTTTTGATTCCTAAGCTAAAGCCAGTACCATATGTTAACTGTAAATATTCCACTCAACTAAATTCAAAACTGTTAACTGTAAATATTCCACTCAACTAAATTCAAAACTTCTCCACAATTTGTTATTCAGTCTCCTCTGCAGAACTGGAGAAATTTGAGGAAGATATTAAAGGGGCCTTTAAAAAATAATTCTGTTACAGTAGCTAGATATATAAAGCTATATGGCATATGTGATAATAACTTTCATTTTGGGGGTTTACTATATGCTAGATACCTTGTCAGACCTTTACTTACATTATCTCATTTAATCTATGCAGTAGTATTTAAAAATTTTTTTTGGAGTATAGTCAATTTACAAAATTGTGTTAGTTTTTGTTGTACAGCAAAGTGAATCAGTTATACATATATATGTATTCACTCTTTTTTATATTCTTTTCTCATATAGATCATTACAGAGTATTGAGAGGAATTCCCTGAATTATACAGAAGTTCCCTATTAGTTTTCTATTTTATATATAGTAGTGTGTGTATGCCAATCCTAAACTCTCAATTTATCCTTCCCCCATCCCACTTTCCCCCTGGTAACTCTAAGTTTGTTATTATGCTGTAGATAGTTTTAATTTCCATTTTATAGATCAAGAAGCTAATGCTCAGTGATATGACGTTTCCCAAGTTAATACCATCTGTTAGTGGCAGGATCAGGATTTAAACCTACACATTTGACTCCAGAGATTATGCATTTAACCCTTGTGCTGTGAGGCAGGAGGAGAAAGCCACTTAAAAAAAAAAAAGGTTAAATCTTAGTGCACTCTCATAAAATTTGAACTGTGGTGTTGGAGAAGACTCTTGAGACTACCTTGGACTGCAAGCTGATCCAACAGTCCATCCTAAAGGAAATCAACCCTGAATATTTATTGGAAGGACTGATGTTGAAGCAGAAGCCCCAATACTTTGGCCACCTGATGTGAAGAACTAACTCATTAGAAAAGACCTTGATGCTGGGAAAGATTGAAGGCAGGAGGAGAAGGGGACAGCAGAGGATGAAATGGTTGGATGGCATCACCGACTCAATGGACTTGAGTTTGGGCAGGCTCTGGGAGAGCCTACTGTGCTGCAGTCCACAAGGTCGCAAAGAGTCGGACACGACTGAGCGACTGAACAACAAAAATTGTCACGTTCATTCAAACTAGCTAAGAATCTGAAAAAGTAAATGCTGGAAAAGATGAGAAGCCAACAGTAAGCGGGGCTGATGTATGCCAGGACCAGTGGGTGGAGTATGCCAAAGGGCAACAGCAGAGAGCACAGAGGAAGCAGAAGTCTGAGGGAGCCAGGAGTCAGCACACAAGGATGAGATGGGCAGGAAGATGCTTCTGCCAGACATCACACAGAAGATGGTGGGGAGGGGTTGCAGGGACAAGAGGGCGACAGGAGTACCCAGAGCAGGAGCATGCCCATGGCAGCTGACTGCGGATGTTCATATTGCTGCTTTTCTAATAATTCCCCATGTCAATGTGCTGTGCTGTGCCCAGTCGCTTTAGTCGTGTCCAACTCTTTTCAACCCTATGGACGGTAGCTTACCAGGTTCCTTTGTCCATGGGATTCTCCAGGCAAGAATACTGGAGTGCCATGCCCTCCTCCAAAGGATCTTCCCAACTCAGGGATAGAACCTACATCTCTTACAACTCCTGCATTGGCAGGCAGGTTCTTTATCACTAGCGCCATGGGACGTCTCCCCATGTCAATAGCCAGTCCCAACAGAACCCCTCTAGGCTATATGGCCCTGGAGTGGGGTTAGGCAGTTTGAGGCACTAAACTGAGGCAGAAGGAGAATCACAGCATCTGTGCAGGAGGAAACAGTGACTAAAGGCTGCATTTTACAGATTCCAGGTAGAAAAGTACCAGGAAGTATAATATGCAAGGGGCTTTGCTTCTTCAGCCCAGTAATCCTCACTACTTCTAACAGAGTTCTATTAGATTATGCCCACATGTCTCCCAAGAGTAAAAACCAGCTCCTAGAGACAGCTCAATCTAAGCCCACAAAAAAAAACATTTTCTCAGCTGCGTTGCCAATGACAAGGCCCCTTCTCACTCATTAAATTCAGTGAGTCAAAAATTATTCAGTCATATACATATCATGGGTTAACCCTCATCTATTGCCACCTTACAGCTCATGTTCTAATTGCAAATTTTCCAGTTGGAATGTAGTACTGGAAACTGCATGTTTCATTCTATATGTGGCTTGACCAGCAGGGAATATAATGGTTATATGACTTACTTGTCATTTAAATTGCATTAGTATTGTAAGCTGCCACATCACACTGGTACTGAGTTCATGGCCATTGAAAACTACTAGACTGTTTATACTTAAATGGCCATTATCAAGCCAGATAGCCATCTTATATTTATGAAAACTCAGTTAAAAATAACTTTAAAAGGGATTTTTGTCTGTATTTCTGCTTATTTCTTTGTGATTTTTGATAGTCCAACACTCCAAATTGCTGAAAGCAGGTTGAACTCCAGCCTGTTTATGACATCAAAATCAATGGTGTCAGCTCTTCTGGCTTTATGATATCCACAGCTATGACAAAATGTCTTCTATGTCTTCAGTAAATTATGTAATTTTCAATCAAAATCAATAGATATATTATCAGACATATGTTCTGAATTAGCCACTTTTCTAAATGCGAGGATGAATGAGATGTATTGATGATGTATGGATGAACTAAGAACTAGTACCCAAGAGGCTTACGGAACTTGGAGGAAAAGGCATGAATACAGCTAAGTACAATACGATATGAGTAAAGTCCTATGAAAGCATTGGAAATTAGCCATTTACTGAATCGCTTAGCCATTATTTCAGTTTCTTATACACAATAAACTGTGGAAAATTCTGAAAGAGATGGGAATACCAGACCACCTGACCTGCACCTTGAGAAATCTGTATGCAGGCCAGGAAGCAACAGTTAGAACTGGACACGGAACAACAGACTGGTTCCAAATAGGAAAAGGAGTACGTCAAGGCTGTATATTGTCACCCTGCTTATTTAACTTCTATGCAGAGTACATCATGAGACACGCTGGACTGGAAGAAGCACAAGCTTGGAATCAAGATTGCCGGGAGAAATATCAATAACCTCAGATATGCAGATGACACCACCCTTATGGCAGAAAGTGAAGAAGAACTAAAAAGCCTCTTGATGAAAGTGAAAGAGGAGAGTGAAAAGGTTGGCTTAAAGCTCAATATTCAGAAAACGAAGATCATGACATCCGGTCCCATCACTCCATGGGAAATAGATTGGGAAACAGTGGAAACAGTGTCAGACTTTAATTTTTTGAGTTCCAAAATCACTGCAGATGGTGACTGCAGCCATGAAATTAAAAGACGCTTACTCCTTGGAAGAAAAGTTATGACCAACCTAGATAGCATATTCAAAAGCAGAGACATTACTTTGCCGACTAAGGTCCGTCTAGTCAAGGCTATGGTTTTTCCAGTAGTCATGTATGGATGTGAGAGTTTGACTGTGAAGAAGGCTGAGTGCCGAAGAATTGATGCTTTTGAACTGTGGTGTTGGAGAAGGCTCTTGAGAGTCCCTTGGACTGCAAGGAGATCCAACCAGTCCATTCTGAAAGAGATCAACCCTGGGATTTCTTTGGAAGGAATGACGACAAAGCTGAAACTCCAGTACTTTGGCCACCTCATGCGAAGAGTTGACTCATTGGAGAAGACTCTGATGCTGGGAGGGATTGGGGGCAGGAGAAGAAGGGGATGACCGAGGTTGAGATGGCTGGATGGCATCACTGACTCAATGAACATGATTCTGAGTGAACTCTGGGAGTTGGTGATGGACAGGGTGCTGTGATTCATGGGGTCGCAAAGAGTCGGACACGACTGAGTGACTGAACTGAACTGATACACAGCTGTCCATTGGTATTCGTGTGGGTCTGGTTCTAGGACCCTACAAATTCACAAAATCTGTGGATGCTCAAGTTCTTTATATAAAATGGTACAGTCAGGTCCCCTGTATTTGCAGGTTCTGCATCGGCAAATATAGGAGAATCAACTGTAGACCATCTTCACTGAACCTATTCTCAAATTTCCAATTGGTTGGTGTGGTACTAATTCAACCCGAAGCTAGGTGTACATGAAGCACCTCAGCCAAGTAATTAATGAAGACATCGTCACACTGAGCTGAGCACAGTAGAACGTGTGGATTCGAATGTATTAAGAATGTTGATGCCCATGACCAATACATTAGAAACACACAAATATCTCATCATATCAACACTTCCTGTGATTTTAACTTTAAGACAACAACAATGAGAAAGACAGTGCACAAGACAGATGTGTCTCACATATGCTGCCTCTTCTAGGATGCAAAGATAGCAACAAGAAAGCAATAGAAAACAGACTTCCACCTACAGTGCTGAACAGAAGCCTAGCCAGTGGCTCACTTACCATATCTCTGTATCTTGTAGCCAGCCACCAAGAATGGCCACAGAGTTTTTGGTAGCTGAAGCTAGAAGAATTTATTTGGGTGGTTTGACTAACTGTTCCTTTCTCTTACCTTTCAGATGGAAGGAGGAAGAGGAAGAGGAGGAGGAAAAGTTTCTGCCCACGGTTTTTACTAGGCTGCCAAATCTACACTGGGCTTGTTCACATTTACTAACGTCTCAGCAGGGACAAGAGATTACCTATTCAGTTGTGGGGGCTTTTGGTATTTTACACTAAAAACAGTGACTCAAACCTGAATATAACTGAAAGAAGAGAGATCAGTTCCATAGCATCTAGACTCCAATCAGAGCTTTCTTTTCTCTTTTGATACCCTCTGCCCTGTAAGCATGCATGCTAAGACATTTCAGTCATGCCTGACACTTTGCAACCCTATGGACTGTAGCCCACCAGGCTCCTCTGTCCATGGGGTTCTCCAGACAAGAATATTGGAGTTGTCTTTATGCCCTCCTTCAGGGGATCTTCCCGACCCAGGGATCGAACCCGCATCTCTTATGCCTCCTGCATTGGCAGATGGGCTCTTTACCACTAGTGCCACCTGGGAAGCCCACCCTCTGCCCTAGGAGAGCCTTATGCAGTCCCGCTCAGGCTGTCCTGCCCTCCTTTCTGGAGACAGGCACCTAACTATGCCTTCCCCAGCTGGGACCCCAGGCTCAGACCTTTCTTGGGCTGTGTGTGAGGCTGGTGCTCCCCTCAGCCAGGAGGCAAGCCAGGGTCAGCAGCCCAGAGATTTTCAATTGAGTTTGTTTGTCTTGCTTTTTATTTCCTTCCCTCCCTCCCTTGCTTCCTTCCTAAGTCATTTGAATAATTTATTGCTAAAGTTCAAAACTCAGTTCTTGGCCAATGCAAGTATGAAATACAATTTTTGAAAGATGTAATAAAAATGAAATAAAGTGTTCATAGAGAGCCAATGGAGCAAATGGAGTCACGGAGTTGAAAAATGGTGCTGGAACAGTTGGACATTGATATGCCAAAAAAAAAAAGAACCTTGACTATTCCTTGAACCACATATAAACATGAACCCAAAATGTATCATAGACCTGAATGTTCAATGTAAAACAATAAATGTTCTAGAACAAAACATAGGAAAATATCTTTGTGATGTTGGATTAGTCAGACTTTTTGGATATGACACAAAAGAACAACTAAAAAATGAAAAAAAAAGATAAATTGGACTTCATCACAATTAAAACCTTCTTTTCTTTGAAAGACACTTAAGAAAATAAAAAGACTAACCATAGACTGAGGGGAAATACTTGCAGAACACATAGCTAATCAAGGACTTGTAGCCAGAGTATATAAATAACTTTTCAAAACTCAGCAATAAGGAAACAAATGACCCAGTTTAAAAAGGGGGGTGGTCAAAAGATTTGAAAACCTTTCACCAGAGATGATGTACAGATGGCAAATAATCATGTACATTAAAAGTTGCTCAACATTGTTAGTGATTAAGTATGAAAGTGTTGCTCACTCGGGTCTGACTCTGTGTGACCGTGGACTGTAGCCCACCAGGTTTCTCTGTCCATGGGATTTCCCAGGCAAGAATACTGGAGTGGGTTGCCATTCTCTCCTCTAGGGGATCTTCCTGACCCAGGGATCAAACCCAGGTCTCCTGCATTGTAGGCAGGTTCTTTACTGTCTGAGCTACTGGGGAGTTGAAACCATAGTAGAGATATCACCTCTTAGAATGGCTAAAATAAAGTGAAATGAACAATACCAAGTGCTCAGGAAGTTGCAAAGCAACTGAAACTCATGCACTGTTGTGGAAATATAAAGTGCTATAGCACTTTGAAAAACAGTTTGGTAGTTCCTTACAATATTAAACACATTCGGACCTTATAATTCAGCAATCCCTTCCTAGATATTTACTCTGGATGAATGAAAATCATATTCACCCAAAAACTTGCACTCTACTTTTATAGCAGCTCTATTTAAAATTTCCAGAAATGGGAAACAACAGATTTTCAGGGTAAATGGATAAACAAGCTGTAGTACATCCTTACAATAGAATACTACTCAGCAATGAAAAGGAATGAACTGCGGATATAGGCAATGACATGGATAATTCTCAAGTGCATTGTGCTAAGCCAGACTCCAAAGAGTACATATTATATGAGTCTATTTATGTGACATTTTAGAAAAGACAAAACAATAGCAACTGAGAACAGATTAGTGATTGCAGAGGTCTGGAGGGAAGGAAACTGACTACAAAGGGGCACTAGGGAACTTTGTGGCTGGCAGAAATGTTTATATCTTTATTGGGGTGCAGCAGCAGCAGTTGGGCTTCCCAGATGGCGCTAGTGGTGAAGAATCTGCCTGCCAATGCAGGAGACATAAGAGAGGCAGGTTCAGTCCCTGGGTTGGAAAGATCCCCTGGAGGAAGGCATGGCAACCCACTCCAGTATTCTTGCTTAGAATATCCCATGGACAGAGGAGGCTGGCAAGCTACAGTCCATGGGGTCACAAAGAGTCAGACATGACTGAAGTGACTTAGCACTTAGCATACATGCACAGAGTGGTAGTTATATGGGTGTTTACATACATAAAAATTCATTAAGCTGTTCCTTAAGATTTGTGTATGTTGAGTTCAGTTTAGTTCAGTCGCTCAATCGTGTCTGACTCTTTGCAACCACATGAACTGCAGCACGCCAGGCTTCTCTGTCCATCACCAACTCCCGGAGTTTACCCAAATCATGTCCATTGAGTCGGTGATGCCATCTAACCATCTCATACTCTGTCGTCCCGTTCTCCTGCCCTCAATCTTTCCCAGCATCAGGGTCTTTTCAAATGAGTCAGCTCTTCACAACAGGTGGCCAAAGGTTTGGAGTTTCAGCTTCAACATCAGTCCTTCCAATGAACACCCAGGACTGAGCTCCTTTAGGATGGACTGGTTGGATCTCCTTGCAGTCCAAGGGACTCTCAAGAGTCTTCTCCAACACCACAGTTCAAAAGCATCAATTCTTCTGTGCTCAGCTTTCTTTATAGTGCAACTCTCACATCTATACATGACTACTGGAAAAACCATAGCTTTGACTAGATGGACCTTTGTTGGCAAAGTAACATCTCTGCTTTTTAATAAATATGCTGTCTAGGTTGGTCATAACTTTCTTTCCAAGGAGCAAGCGTCTTTTAATTTCATGGCTGCAGTCACCATCTGCAGTGATTTTGGAGCCCCCAAAATAAAGTCAGCCAGTGTTTCCACTGTTTCCCCATCTATTTCCCATGAAGTGATGGGACCAGAGCCATGATCTTAGTTTTCTGAATGTTGAGCTTTAAGCCAACTTTTTCACTCTCCTCTTTCACTTTCATCAAGAGGCTCTTCACTTTCTGCCATAAGGGTGGTGTCATCTGCATATCTGAGGTTATTGATATTTCTCCCAGCCATCTTGATTCCAGCTTGTGCTTCTTCCAGCCCAGCGTTTCTCATGATGTACTCTGCATGTAAGTTAAATAAGCAGGGTGACAATATACAGCCTTGACGTACTCCTTTTCCTATTTGGAACCAGTCTGTTGTTCCATGTCCAGTTCTAACTGTTGCTTCCTGACCTGTATACAGGTTTCTCAAGAGGCAGGTCTGGTGGTCTGGTATTCCCATCTCTCTCAGAATCTTCCACAGGTCGCTTGATTCACACAGTCAAAGGATTTGGCGTAGCCAATAAAGCAGAAATAGATGTTTTTCTGGAACTCTCTTGCTTTTTTGATGATCCAACGGATGTTGGCAATTTGATCTCTGGTTCCTCTGCCTTTTCTAAAACCAGCTTGAACATCAGGGAGTTCACGGCTCACATATTGCCGAAGACTGGCTTGGAGAATTTTGAGCATTACTTTACTAGCATGTGAGATGAGTGCAATTGTGTGGTAGTTTGAGCATTCCTTGGCATTGCCTTTCTTTGAGATTGGAATGAAAACTGACCTTTTCCAGTCCTGTGGCCACTGCTGAGTTTTCCAAATTTGCTGACATATTGAGTGCAGCACTTTCACAGCATCATCTTTCAGGATTTGAAATAGCTCAACTGGAATTCAATCACCTCCACTATCTTTGTTCATAGTGATGCTTTCTAAGGCCGGCTTGACTTCACATTCCAGGATGTCTGGCTCTAGGTGAGTGATCACACCATCATGATTATCTGGGTCATGGAGATCTTTTTTATATAGTTCTTCTGTGTATTCTTGCCACCTCTTCTTAATATCTTCTGCTTCTGTTAGGTCCATACCATTTCTGTCCTTTATCGAGCCCATCTTTGCATGAAATGTTCCCTTGGTATCTCTAATCTTCTTGAAGAGATCTCTAGTTTTTCCCAATCTATTGTTCTCCTCTATTTCTTTGCACTGATCGCTGAGGAAGGCTTTCTTATTTCTCCTTGCTATTCTTTGAAACTCTGCATTCAAATATGTATATCTTTCCTTTTCTCCTTTTCTCATTTCTCTTCTTTTCAGTTATTTGTAAGGCCTCCTCAGACAGCCATTTTTATTTTTTGCATTTCTTTTTCTTGGGGATGGTCTTGATCCCTGTCTCCTGTACAGTGTCATGAACTTCCATCCATAGTTCATCAGGCACTCTGTCTATCAGATCTAGTCCCTTAAATCTATTTCTCACTTTCACTATATAATAATAAGGGGTTTGATTTAGGTCATACATGAACGGTCTAGTCATTTTCCCCACTTTCTTCAATTTAAGTCTGAATTTGGCAATAAGGAGCTCATGATCTGAGCCACAGTCAGCTCCCGGTCTTGTTTTTGCTGACTTTATAGAGCTTCTCCATCTTTGGCTGCAAAGAGTATAATCAATCTGATTTCAGTGTTGACCATCTGGTGATGTCCATGTGTAGAGTCTTCTCTTGTGTTGTTGGAAGAGGGTGTTTGCTATGACCAGTGCATTTTCTTGGCAAAACTCTATTAGCCTTTGCCCTGCTTCATTCTGTATTCCAAGGCCAAATTTGCCTGTTACTCCAGGTGTTTCTTGACTTCCTACTTTTGCATTCCAGTCCCCTATAATGAAAAGGACATCTTTTTTGGGTGTTAGTTCTAAAAGGTCTTGTAGGTCTTCACAGAACCGTTCAACTTCAGCTTCTTTAGCGTTACTGGTTGGGGCATAGACTTGGATTACTGTGATACTGAATGGTTTGCCTTTGAAAGGAACAGAGATCATTCTGTCGTTTTTGAGATTGCATCCAAGTACTGCATTTCGGACTCTTTTGTTGACTATGATGGCTATTCCATTTCTTCTAAGGGATTCCTGCCCACAGTAGTGGATATAATGTATATGTTACTGAAGGCAAATTGTTTCTCAGTTAAAAATTTTAAAAATGAAGATGAAACAAAAATATTTTCAGATAAAGGGAAACAGACAGAATATATCGCCAGAAGATCTGCCCTAAAAGATGCTACTAGATGGGAACTTAGATCTTCAGGAAGGAAACAAGTGCACTGAAAATGGAGAATATGAGGATAAATATAAATACATCTCCTCAGTTTCCCTTCATTTAGCTTTAGGTGGGGGCAGGTTGAATAGAAAGCACCTTTGCTAAGAAGGGGCTCGGTGGGGGGATTTTTTTAGGAAACAAGGAGAAAGCCACCAAACCAATTAAGGATTCCTAGCTCCTCAAAACTTGGTTCTAGCTTAATGCCATGATCCAGAGTAGATTCAAACTAAGTCTTCATGATGCCAAATAACCTGGTGAATAAAACAAATTTGAGTCAATTATTCCCAAACACTGCTAGTTGGCTGTTTGGTGTCCATGACTTGCTGTAAGCAGATACTAAAAAATGTTTGTTAGGTAATTATAACTTCTAAGTGACCCACTCCAATATTCTTGCCTAGAGAATACAGTCCATGGGGTCACAAAGAGTTGGACATGACTGACTGACTAAGAACATATATAACTTCTAATTCCAGTGTTTCAAGAATTATTCTACAAACGTTAGAACTGGTAAGTTGAAGCCCACTGTGGTTTGGAAATGCTGAAGTCATGGGCCAAGATTTAAGTCAAGGTAAGTTTGTTTCCAAATTCTGCTTCACTATTGACACAGCACTGACTTTAACCCTGACTGAGTTTCTTATAAATGAAGATGGTGATAATAGCATTGTAATGGGGATTAAATGAGAAAATATCTACAAAGTACCTGGGATAGAATACAAACTTCAATAAATGGGAATGAGTCCACAAAGATATGACCTCTAGTTAATACGTCTTAGAGCTGGCCAAGACTTCAGTGAGGAAGAGGCTGCAAAATGCCATCCTTTTTGGACTGACCACTGCACTGTTTGTGACCAGAAACACTTTTTATTCCTGACAGGCTTCTAATCAACCATACCTTCAGGTTATCATGGGCTGTTTAAAGGAGCAACAGTAATGTTCTCCTTGCAACTCACTACATTACATATTGGAAAGTGGAGTGAATTTCAACAATCTTTGGGTTGTCTCTGGGCACTTTTAATTAGCAATGGTTACCTCCAAGTGCCGAAAAATTGATGCTTTTGAACTGTGGTGTTGCAGAAGACTCTTGAGAGTCCCTTGGACTGCAAGGAGATCCAACCAGTCCATCCTAAAGGAAATAAGTCCTGAATATTCATTGGAAGGATTGGTGTAGTTTGGCCACCTGATGTGAAGAACTGACTCATCAGAAAAGACCCTGATGCTGGGAAAAATTGAAGGTGGGAGGAGAAGAGGGCGACAGAAGATGAGATGGTTGGATGGCATCACTGACTCGATGGACATGAGTTTGAATAGGCTCTGGGAGTTGGTGGTGGATAGGGAAGCCTGGCATTCTGCAGCCCATGGGGTCACAAAAGAGTTGGACACGACTGAGCGACTGAACTGAACTGATCTCTGAGGCTTACCCCAGCCACATTTCAGGATATTTCTGCTCTGAAGCAAAGGGCTGTTGGATAATGCTTTGTATTAAATATGGATTAAAGGACTGCACTGGATTCCCCTAACACTTGTTGAGTTTCTATTGTTTGCTGGACATCATGGTGGACCCTTTCTTATATATATTTATTCTAATTCATTTAGAAAAGAATACTCTTTAATGCAGCTGCTGAATTTCCCACAGACGGCTTCCTCGGTGTTTCAAAATATATGAAAAACCCAAGAAGTATTTGTGAGGGTTTTGTGATCAATATTTAAACAACTGATGAAAATTGTGTCTCTTATTTGTGTCTCTCTTTTTTCTTCAGTATCTCAGAGATCAATCCTATTCATCCCAAAATAGTGACTGTGAATCTTCTTTGGCAGGATGGCTCAAATCCCATGATAAACACAGATATTCTGCACCCCCCCACACACACCATGTTCAAAGTGGGGGGATTTATGTGTTTGTGTACAAAGTTAAAGAAACAATAAATAATTCTGAATTTTCCAAAGGGTACTATAAATTATATATTAGCTTTAGGGTGTAGGGGACCTGTTTACAACTCTTCTGATCATTGGTTTCTCCCTTCTATGACATGCCATAGTTTAAATAATCCAATTTAACGCCTGATGGGTCATTCTGAGCCACTTGCTCTGTCTTCCATACAGCTCACTCTGACTCAGAAAAAGGCAAAATTTCCAGTGTTGTCTTTCTTCACTCTTTTAGTTCCTTGTCCTCTCTTTACTGTCCTGTCTTACCCACTGTCCATTTCAATGACTTATCTCCCCTGCAAACTGCCCCTACAAACACACAAATACAATTTGGTGCTTCCCAGCTTTGTCTGTTTCAAACTGATTTCTTTTGGCCACCTCCTCAATACCTTTCTCCCCATGACACGCCTATGTCCTCTGGGTTCTCAGGAGAGAAGTCCTCCCTTCTTGAATACCACCAGGAAAGGAAGGAGAGGATCTCACTGTATGCCAGTCCTCACGTTTCCCAGACATGATCTCCTAGCAAGAGCTCTGGAGGAAGGCAATGTTGTCTCCATCTTCTAGGACAAGTGTCAGAAAGCGGATGCAATTTGCCCAAGTTCACAAAGCCAAGCAAATGTAGAATTGAGATTTACTCCCAGGTCCCTCTGACCACAGAAGTCATGCTATTTCACCATGTTGTCCTGTTCTCTATGACCTACGGGATCACACTCAAAGTTGATCAGTTCAGCACTCCTATATATTCTAGATCAGAATCCAGTTTTGTACAGCTAGTTTTATATTAGCCCAAACTCCATCCAGGCTCTACTGATTTATGTCTTAAGGTTTCCCTCTTGGAGTCTTTCATTTTATGCAAGGAATGGTTGAGATGAACAGAACGTTATTTCAAATTCTCTTACTACAATGTACTGTAAATCACCAGCTGTCCGGATTGTGGCCAGTAACCATTCGACCGTACTTAATTCAGAGACTCTTGCTATGACATGTTTCTGAGGTCAGCTACAAGTTTCTAGGCATCCATATTTTAATTCCTTCAAGTTTTGGACTGTATGTGTTAGGGAAAAACAAAGCTGGATGTTAGTTGAAGGAGTAAGAACAGCCTTTCTTCAGTAACTACTGCAGTGGGGGAAAAGGACTTCAGCAGAAAACCAAACTCACCTCTGATCCATGTAGGGATGTAGAGATGGAGTGGGGACTTGAGAAAAGTCAGGGAAGTGGAAAATTACAAAGAGCAAGTGAGGCAGTGGGGGTGGATTAATGTGATTAGGCCATCTGGGATTATTAACTGGCCCTGTGGAAGTGAGACTCTTACCCTCCCACAGACACTGAAGAAAAGGGGCCCTATTCAGGTATTGGCTGGAACAGATGGTGAATTCTTTAGCAAGCCTTGAGATTCCCCAGACAGGAACTTAAGGGGGACTGTGTCATTTCAGGAACATGGCCTTGAGCTGTTAGAAGGCATGTCAGTGTTTGTTCAAGATCTTAGTGTGTGTGTGTGTGTGTGTGTTGTGGGGGGGAGGGGGGCGAGGGTAGACAAAATCACTTGTGATGAGAGTAAAGAACAGTTTTCAGATGTAACCTAAAGAAATCATGCCATAATAATGATCTTAATATATACAGCTATTAGCATATCATTTTTTTGTCACTAAATTTAAAATTTCATTTACTAATATAAAGTCAAATGAATACTACATATGAACTATGTAATTGAGTAAAGGACTAATTGCACATTTTGCCCCAGCAGCCCCTGAAAACATTCCTAAGTAACAGCATAATATGTTCATAAGCATCTCCAAAGGATAGCCCTGAGTCAGCCATCTGAATCAGTCTTTTAAGTGGAGGAGCAACGTTTTGTGGGTGTATAACTCAAAGAGTCTACTTTTACCCACCAACTTTAACAAAATCAAGGAATTAGTCATAAAAGCCTATAAACAGGCACTCGAACAAGTAAATATAGAATGGAAAATTTTATGATTCCTTTCATTGTAGAAAAAATATTGAAACAACTGACAATAAATGATCTATGTTCTCTCTGAAGCTGTTAGAATATATGCCAACAGGCTGGATGCAAGGCGGGGTTTGGAGAAGAATGGATACATGTATATGTAAGGCTGAGTCCTTTCACTGTTCATTTGGAACTATCGTAACATTGTTAACCAGCTATACCCCAATTCAAAATGAAAAGTTCAAAGTTTGAAAAAAATAAATAAAAAATAAAATAAAAAGAATATGTACCAAAGTATTTATCAGAAAGTTTTTCTGGTACACACACAAACACACATATACACTATATACATATATATACACACACATTTTTACACATATATATGAAAATGTGAAAACCTCCATAAAGCTAACAAAAATGAAAAACAATTCTAGAAAAACTGCCCATCATTCATTCATTACTGGTTGTAAAACTCTTATCTTCGCAGTAACAAGAAGTATTAGATGGGAGAATATGTTATTGGAAAAGGAATAAATAAATAAATAAATAGTTACAGGAATAAATATTTCACTAAATCACATATTCCCCTGATGAGGTTGGTTCTGCACTATATGCTAAAGGTTCAATAGGAAAAAAAAAAAAAGCCTCTACAGATCACATTTGGACTTAGATGACGGCAGGAGATCTGGGAGAAAACTGAACAAAGCAGTTCTGGGTAGGAATTTGCAAACCTGTAGTAAAGTACCTAGTGCCTAGAACACAGCAGGTGTTCAGGACGTATATGTTAAGTGGAGTTTTCAAAGTATGTGTTTTGGCCACATGTAAATAAAGTATTTAAGATATTGAGTGATACTTACATTTCAAACTGTTCAATCACCCTGAATAAGCATCTGTTTCAAAGAAATGATAAAGAAAAAGAACCTCTGTTTGTTCAGTTGCAAAGAAGCCATATTATTAATATCATCCTTTCTCACTGTTGCACAGAAGCACTGAATTTAATTGAATATCCTGGCGCCAAATCTTCTCTCGAAGAAACAGAGCTGAGACAGGAGAAAGAAGCCAGAGTGCCCTGTATAGAGCCAGCTGAAGCTTCTGGAGTCAGAGCTGGCAGGTTTAAAGCCCTTATCACAGAAGAAGCACCCCGAGCCCCAAATCAAACTTAACTTAATCTCATTTAGCACAGACTAAGACTTAAACAATTGTATCTGGTTTCTATGCCACAAGTTAGAAGGGCTATATACAATGTTAATTTCCTGGGGTAGAATTTTAGAGTCATCAAGCTTTAAGAAATACGAGGTCCCTCTTTGGGGGTTTCCCTGGTGGCTCAGACAGTAAAGAATCTGCCTACAATGCAGGAGACCCGGGTTTGATCCCTGGGTCAGGAAGATCCCTTGGAGAAGGGAATGGTTACCCACTCCAGTATTCTCGCCTGGAGAATTCCATGGACAAAGGACCCTGGAGGGCTACAGTCCATGGGGTTGTGAGGAGCTGGACATGACTGAGCACCTAAGCACACAGCACACAGGTCCCTCTTTGAGCCTATTTTTATTGAGACCTATATCAGGGCTTCTGCCTCTGTCCCCCAGTTGCTTCCTTTGTATAGTCGGTTATATCTCTAGTTTCTCTTGTAAGGTAGGTACTTACTATGTCCAATTAATGTTTGTATTTCTTGTTCATTTAAAACTTTTCCCCAAACCTTGACACAGGGTATACAATAAATGCTTGTTAAACACAATGAATCAAAACAGAGAATGAGAAAAGATGATGTCTTGTTGGATGAAGCAAGAAGTCACATATGGCGGGTGACAGTGTAGGATGAAATGAAATCAAAGGGCTGATGTATGAGGAAGCCCAAACACAAACACGTGGAGCCCTTCAGTGTAAGAAGAAAGAGCTCCAAGCATGCAGAGCTCAGGAGCCCTGGGGAACTGCATGGAGATTCAGAGGTTGCGGTACCTCCTGCTCAGACAGAAGGGTCATAGCTGGAATCAAGATTGCCGGGAGAAATATTAACAACCTCAGATATGCAGATGATATCACCCTAGTCGCAGAAAGTGAAGAGGAACTAAAGAGCCTCTTGAGAGGGTCAAAGAGGAGAGTGAAAAAGCTGCCTTGAAACTCAACATTAAAAAGGTGAAGATCATTGCATCTGGTCCATCATGTCATGGCAAATAGATGGGGAAAAAAATGGAAACAGTGGCAGATTTTATTTTCTTGGGCTCCAAAATCACTGCAGATGGTGACTGCAGCTATGAAGTTAAAAGATGCTTGCTCCTTGGAAGGAAAGCTATGGCAAACCTAGACAGCATGTTAAAAAGCAGAGACATCACTTTGCCAACAAAGGTCCATATGGTCAAAGCTATGGTTTCTCCAGTAGTCTTGTAGGGTTGTGAGAGTTGGACCAAAAAGAAGGCTAGGCACTGAAGAATTGATGCTTTTGAATTGTGGTGCTGAAGAAGATACTTGAGAGTTCCTCGACCTGCAAGGCTATCAAACCAGTCAATCCTAAAGGAAATCGACCCTGAATATTCATCAGAAGGACTGTTCTGAACCTGAAGCTCCAATACTTTGCCCACCTGATGTGAAGAGCCGACTCACTGGAAAAGACCCTGATGTTAGGAAAGATTGAGGGCAGAAAGAGGAGTGGGCGACAGGGAATGAAATGGTTAGACAGCATCACTGACTGCATGGACATGAATCTGAGCAAACTCTGGGAGATAGTGGAGGGCAGTGGAGCTTGGTGTGCTACAATCTATGGGGTTGTAAAGAGTCGGATAGGACTTGACTGAATGACAACAACATAAACTCTTGGGTTGTGCAAATAGTTTTGTTTCAAAAATCTTTATATTGTTTAAAAGCAACTTTTAAAAGTTTTAACCACAATGCAAGATGCTTGCAAAAATGTATGACATGGGATGTTTATTGCAGCATTAACACTAAAAAATAGAGAAATACTCAACAAAGATTTGTAAAAAATAAAATTGGAATATTTCTACGTAATATAAATGTATACATATGCATTAAAAGGATGCATGTGCACGTGAAAGGATATAGATTAATGTATTAACAGTGGATGGTAGGCTCATAGATGGCTTTTATTCCTTCTTTATAATTCTGGTTTTTACATTTTCACCAATAGATATGAATCAATTTACTAATTAGAAACAAGAAGAAACTTTCTATGTGTGTGTTCAGGGGTAGGCTTTAGCTATATGTAAAATTCATTTACATATAGAAACCCATTCCTTGACCATACTGTTATAGACTCGTAAGAATGTACTTCTATGTGTCTGAAGTTATGCTGCTGTATGCTGTTTGTTAGGTCCGTAAGAAGATAAAAGACATGGTCCCTGCCCTCACTGAACTTAGACTTTACAAGAAGAAAAATTTTCACTCTAACATTTACTGAATATTCATTGGTGCTAGGTATTTAACTTAGATTATTGCATTAAATCTCCATGATGATTCTTTGAAGTAAATATTTTTCATCTCATAAGGAGAAGTTGAAACTTAGAGAGGTCAAGTGACTTGCCCACGATCACAGCTAGTAATACAGGAGAGCTTCAACCCCAGGTAGACCAGTTCTAGACACTCTTCAGCAAGACTGCCTCAAACAACTGTAATAAAGGAAATACAAGCTAGTTCAGTTCAGTTCAGTCACTCAGTTGTGTCTGACTCTTCGCAACCCCGTGGACTCCAGGCTTCCCTGTCCATCACCAACTCCCAGAGCTCGCTCAAACTCACATCCATCGAGCCAGTGATGCCATCCAACCATCTCATCCTCTGTCGTCCCCTTCTCCTCCTGCCTTCAATCTTTCCCAGCTCAAACACTCACAGGCAGGTCTGGCTCAGTCTCTGTGGGGCCTCCTGGTACGCACAAGGTTTTGTTTGAGCCCTCCAAGCGTTTCTGGTGGGTATGGGGTTTGATTCTAAATGCAATTTTGCCCCTCCTACCGTCTTGCGGGGGCTTCTCCTTTGCCCTCGGACATGGGGTATCCAACAGTCTCCTGTCAATGACTGTAATTTTGGAGTTCTTGCAGGAGAAAATGAATACACATCCTTCTACTCCACCATCTTGTAAACTAATTATTGTTTACAAGTTTCCCCCACAGTCAATCTCTCCCATCAGGAAGCTTCCATAAGCCTCTTATCCTTCTCCATCAGAAGACAGACAGAATGAAAACCACAATAACAGAAAACTAATCAAACTGATTACATGGACCACAGCTTTGTCTAACTCAACGAAACTATGAGCCATACGTTGTAGGGCCACCTAAGACGGATGGGTCATGGTGGAGATTTCTGACAAAATATAGTCAGAGGTTAAAGCGTCTGCCTCCAATGCGGGAGACCTGGGTTCGATCCCTGGGTCGGGAAGATCCCCTGGAGAAGGAAATGGCAACCCACTCCAGTGTTCTTGCTTGGAGAATCCCATGGACGGAGGAGCCTGGTAGGCTACAGTCCATGGGGTCACAAAGAGTTGGACACGACTGAGCGACTTCACCTTCACCTTCATGGTCCACTGGAGAAGGGAATGGCAAACCACTTCAGTATTCTTGCCTTGAGAACCCCATGAACAGTATGAAAAGGCAAAAAGATAGGACACTGAAAGATGAACTCCCCAGGTTGGTAGGTGCCTAATATGCTACTGGAGAAGAGTGAAGAAATAAAATGCAAGCTAGGATGGAGGTAAATTCAGAGTGTTTCTGGAACACTTAGGACATGTTTCTAACTGATAGTGGAGAAAAGGATGGGAAGGCTTCCTGGAGGAGGTGTCATTTTCATGGAGTAGAATGTATAAAGGAGTTGGGGCCTATACATAGGAGCAAAAGTTGGTTCCAGGCAGAAGAAGCCACGTGTACTTGTACTCAGAGGGCAGAGAGAGCAGGGCACACTCAGGGAATGCACATGGCTCCTTACGGTTGGAGCAAGGGTGCAAGAGGGTGTGAGGATCTAGTGAGCAAGGCTGGGACCTCAGAACAAAGGGACATTCTTGCCTAATCCCACACTACTGCACAAAATGGAATCTTTCTTTAAGTTTGCACTAATGGGTAAGAAAAAGGGTTAAGCAGGTTTTAAAACTCCCATGCTTGTTTGACTGATTACTGCCATGGTAACCCAGCGGCAGCCAACACTTTTCAGGGCCTCTTCTTTAGATACAATAATAAACAGTGATAAAACATTATCTCAAGACTTTATATTTTTGCCATCAGTTAAAATTCTGTTCTTAGCTATGGTGAAGACTTCTTCAAATCACAACCAAAAAAAAAAAAAAAAAGGAATGGGAAAGAAAAGAAAGCAAGCAAGAGAAAGGTATATTTAAAAATAATGTACTGGAAATGCTTTATGCATATGCTTTAAGAATTCAAAGCCCTTAACATTTTAAGCCCTTGAAAAGGTCAAAAACCTTATGAAGGCAGAGAGTTCCGAAAGGGCTTTCTCCCTCCCAAGAATGAAGACTTGACAGAGGATAAACAATGACACTGCATTTTGTAGCTTCGCAAAGCATTAGCCCCATTATGTCTGTAATGATTTCTGTGGAGGTGAACAGCCACCCCCTCACCCTTCCTTTCCCTGGTAACTCTTGCTGAAAGAGAGGAGCACAATCTCCCCATTATTGCTGTGTGACAGCTGTGTGATGGGTGGGAACTTGTTTCTAAAACAATCCACAAATATTTAGATTTGGTACCATTCTGAAAGCTACTCTCAACTCAGGCAGCTTCCAAGAGGCAACTCCTTAGAGGAACTGTGGGCTTCTGAGCTGCAAAGGAGACATAGCTGGGTGCAAATCATCGCTCCCACTCCTTCTAGCATCCTCCCCTTCAAAACTCACCTAAAATCCAGGAGCTCAGTTTTCTGCTGTGTGAATGGGTTTTCTACCTCTTCCATGTAATAGAGGCAGAAAAGTAGAGTTAAAAGGTCTGGGGCGCATGAATACACACATATATCTTCTACAATTGGTAACAATGGCACCCCACTCCAGTACTCTTGCCTGGAAAATCCCATGGATGGAGTAGTCTGGAAGGCTGCAGTCCATGGGGTCACTGAGGGTCGGACACGACTGAGCGACTTCACCTTCACTTTTCACTTTCCTGCATTGGAGAAGGAAATGACAACCCACTCCAGTGTTCTTGCCTGGAGAATCCCAGGGATGGGGGAGCCTGGTGGGCTGCCGTCTATGGGGTCGCACAGAGTCGGACATGACTGAAGTGACTTAGCAGTTAGCATTATGCATTTAGAGTCACAAACTCAAACAATATGTTAGATAATAAAGCACTGAAATAGCTTAGGCAAAAAGTTTGCAACCCCTAATTCATGTATCATAGTTCATAAATTTTTAGCTATGTTCCTTCTCCTGTTTTAATATTTCTGAAATTGGGGTATGTCTTGCAATTGGCAATACTTTTTCTTTCTTAGAAGATCACAAAACAGTGGAGCATCTTACTGTTGAGGAAGTCTGAGATTAGACGATTAGGTAGGCCCCTTCAGCATATGGAGCGTTTGACTTTGGTTCAAGGCCAACAGATAAGAAGAAGCCAACCCCTACTCCTATTCAATAAATCTCTGACAGAGAAGGTAAGATTCATGGCAAGGACCCACCTCATCTTTCTGAGCTGTTGCAACCCGGCAACACATCTGTTCCTAAGAGAAGACACATCAGAATCATCCATCTACTCAGTCTCCTGTGATCCATACCACCTGCAGCACCTTTTGGTATCTCCTCAACTGTCCTCCCCACCGCACACGCTGCTGCTAAAACTAAACCAAACAGAAAAACACTTAGTGTGGGATTTTCAAAGCTCTTTTAAAAATAAAACCAGGCAAGAGTGTGATGAATGTAATTTTCCAGGCTTGTAGAAACACGTGGATCATAGCAGCAAGGCTTACTGTTGGGGGAGGAAGTAGGAGAATGTTCATGTACACACACAGATATACAAGGATCCCTCTGTCCCATAATATGGAGCTCTGCCTGAAGGCTTCAAGAACCCCCAGAAACAGCATTCTAAGGGAATGTAGGTGGGTAGGACC
Source organism: Capra hircus (assembly GCF_001704415.2). Lineage (NCBI taxonomy): Eukaryota > Metazoa > Chordata > Mammalia > Artiodactyla > Bovidae > Capra > Capra hircus. The sequence goes on from NC_030812.1 coordinate 32,648,065, forward strand.
TTAGAGTAGGTGGTTTTCCGAAACAGTTCACCTGTTTCGGAAAAGGAGGTACACACATACATATTCTTATAGGTAACAGAACCAGAGTGTGAAATGGGTTAGGAGGTACTTGCCTGGAAAACCAATCTGCAAGGGTGCTAAAATATTACTCAGAACTAGGAGACCTGCTAATTCAGGTGCTTGAGAGCAGCTCTACATGGTGGCTGAAACACAAGTTGGTTCTGTGCCCACTAAAACAGACACTGACTTCTAGGATAAACAGTTCAAAAACAAAAACTCCCTACAGGTGCTAAACTTGTTTGAAATGTGTATTTGGGTGGTGCTCATGGGCAAATTCCGTAGTGCAGCTGTGGGTGGAGCACCAGTCCTAACAGCCCATGCCCGAAAGTAGGACTTGGCATCAGTAAGTTCAAATGACTATCAAGAACTACCAAGGGCATGAGATTTCACCTTCCTTGAGAGCTAGAGAGTTAGCCTGCCACTGTTTCATGGATGCTAGTTGATGACACATGCAGTCTATGTGTGTCAGATGGTTTGGAACAAAGAGCAGTCAATGCCTGGCTCACAAGAGGTGTAGAAATGGGAGAGACCCTGGAGAACTGTCTCCCAGCAACAACACAGCAATGTCACACAGTGGAATACGGAGAGTTGCTCCCACTCCACTAAACAAACATAGTGAACAGTGTATTAGAACAAATGAGACATATGCTGAAAGAAGACCCATGTGAAGAGGCACAGATTACAGCCTGCCTAGGAAGTCCACGTGGTCCAGCTTTGGTCTGGAGCAGTGCAGGCTAAGTCTTTACATGGGAATGAACTTGAATGAAAGGTCAATTCATGGAGAAGGAAATAGGACAAAGGAAACAATGAATAGTTCTTTTTCCTTTTTATTCAGAGACATTTCTATTATGTAAGTCATGGGAAGAATAAAGTTGGATGCTTAAAAGAAGTTTGAAAAATCTTAGTCTAAAGGCAATACAAAGTTTCAAAGTTCAGCTATGAAGAGGTGTCCTTTTTCCTCTTTCAGCACAGATGGCTTTCTCTTTCTTTCGGCTATAGCTAGACTGCTACAGCGGTCAAGCCTGGTCCTTGTGTTATACTTAAAGGACTTGAATTAGTAGATAACCAGTTATCAGATTTGAGATGACTGGAACTCCAGTCATTTTGAATTTATGTATTAAGATATCTGGGGCTTCCCCAATGGCTCAGATGTAAAGAATCCACCTGCCATGAAGGAGATGCAGGAGACAAAGGTTCGATCCCTGGGTTGGGAGGATCCCTTGGAGGAGGGCATGGCAATCCACTCCAGTATCTCCGCCTGGAAAATCTCATGGACAGAGGAGCCTGGTGAGCTCAAGTCCACAAGGTCACAAAGAGTTGGACACAACTGAAGCAACTGAGCACACACATATGCATCATGTTATCTCTAAAATATATGCAGAGAACATTTTGTATAAAGTGTGTAATTAAACTTTAACTTCAATTTCTAAATGCTAAGCATTTTCTCCTTTTCCTAGAATAAGTACATTTGGTTATAGTCCTCTATGTAACAATCATTTTCTTTATAACTTTTATTAATTGGCTGCTGCTGCTAAGTCGCTTCAGTCGTGTCCGACTCTATGTGACCCCGTAGACAGCAGCCTACCAGGCTCCCTGTCCCTGGGATTCTCCAGGCAAGAACACTGGAGTGGGTTGCCATTTCCTTCTTCAATGCATGAAAGTGAAAAGTGAAGGTGAAGTCGCTCAGTCGTGTCCGACCCTCAGCGATCCCATGGACTGCAGCCTTCCAGGCTCCTCCGTCCACAGGATTTTCCAGGCAAGAGTACTGGAGTGGAGTGCCATTGCCTTCTCCTATTAACTGGCAGTCTAATGTTATTTGAGAAGGTCACATTGATAGAGTAGTCCTCTCTCAGTAACTGTAGAGGATGGTTCCAGGACTCCTCTGGGATACCAAAATCTGTAGATGCTCAAGTCACTTACAGAAAATGGCATAGTTTGTGCATATAGCTTAAGCACATCCTTCTTATACCTAATACAATATAACTGCTATATAAATCATTGCTAGCACATGGCAAATTTAGGTTTTCCTGTTGGGGATTTTCTGGAATTTTTTCCCTAAATATTTTCAATCCACAGTTAGTAGAATCCACAGATATGGAACCTGTGGATCTGGAGCACAGACTGCACAGTTTAATTTTCAGACCTTTTTCCAGTATCTCCAATTGTCCTCTTTCAGGTCCAAACTTCAATTCAGGATCTCATTTTGCAAATAGTTTTCATGTTTCTTTAGTCTTCTCCAATCTGAAACAATTCTTCAGTTAAAAAAGAAAATTTCCATGACCTTGTTATATTGAAGAGTTCTTCAGTTTGAGTTGGTTTAACGCTTTTTTTTTATGATTATAGAGATTACTCATTTTTGTCAAGAAGACTACAGAAGTGATAATACACCTTCTTAGTGCAGCATATTGGAGAAGGCAATGGCACCCCACTCCAGTACTCTTGCCTGGAAAATCCCATGGACGGAGGAGCCTTGAGGGCTACAGTCCATGGAGTCGCTAAGAGTTGGACACGACTGAGCGACCTCACTTTCACTTTTCACTTTCATGCATTGGAGAAGGAAATGGCAACCCACTCCAGTGTTCTTGCCTGGGGAATCCCAGGGATGGGGGAGCCTGGTGGGCTGCCGTCTATGGGGTCACAAGAGTCGGACACGACTGAAGCGACTTAGCCGCAGCCGCAGCAGCAGTGCAGCATATAAGGAGGTTTATGATGCCTCCTAATTGATGCTGTTGACTTTGATCCTTCGGTTACGATTTCTCCACTATAAAATTATGATTTTTCCCATGTAACTAATAAGTGTTAATATCTTGTAGGGAGATACTTTGAGACTATGCAAACATCTTATTTCTCATTATAACTTTGCCGGCTAATTTTGCATCTATCAATGTTGCTAGCCTGCAACAGTTGTTACTGTTTACTTTGCTGTTTATCAAAGAGTGATTTTCTATTTCCATTTTTTCCCGCAGCATTTATTAATTGGAATTCTACTATAAAGAATAACGGAGTAATTTATTTATTTATATTAGTGCATACTCAGATATATTTATTTTCTTGCTCAATTTGTTCTATATTTGGCCCTTGGTAGCTCCTTCAAATTGGCTCCTATGGTCTTTTGACATGCTCCCATCATTTTTTTAAAGCACTGCTATGATTTCTGAGACCACAGATAGTCCAGGCTCATCCTTTATTTCTTCCTTCCAGCCCTGGAATTGACCATTTTTCCGAGGATCCTTGGCTCCTTTTATTAGAGAATGATGGTTAGAAACAAAAATCTTGTGGGTGTCAGGTGTGCTCATTATTACTGGGTGTCATCACTCCCAGGCCCTTTCAGCAAACAGAATTAAGATATATGGACAAAGGTCCGTATAGTCAAAGCTATGGTTTCGCCATTAGTTATGTATGGATGGGAGAGCTGGACCATAAAGAAGGCTGAGTGCCAAAGAATTGATGCTTTCAAATTACGGTGCTGGAGAAGACTCTTCAGAGTCCCCTGGACAGCAAGGAGATCAATCCAATCAATTCTAAAGGAAATCAACTGTGAATATTCATTGGAAGGACTGAAACTGAAGTTCCAATACTTTGGCCACCTGATGAAAAGAGCTGACTCATTAGAAAAGACCCTGATGATGGGAAAGATTGAGAGCAAGAGGAGAAGGGGGTGACAGAGGATGAAATAACTCTTTGATGGCATCACCGACTCAATGGACATGAGTTTGAGCAAACTCTGAGAGGTGATGAAGGAGAGAAGCCTGGCATGCTGCAGTCCATGGGGATCACAAAAACTCGGACACAACTTAGTGACTGAACAAAAACAATACACACACACATCTACTTATCTATCCATCTATCTATCTAATCTAAAACCACGATTCTCATTGGTATCCCAATGAGAATTGGTACTGCTTCTAGTACGTGGCAAGTTTCCTTATAGCCGCCCGCTTTTCCTTATTTGTAACTTCTTTCCCCTTGGGTGGGGAAGATCCTCTGGAGAAGGGAATGGCAACCCATTCCAATATTTTTGTCTGGAAAACTCCTTTGGACAAGAGGAGCCTGGAAGGCTATAGTCCATGGGGTGGCAAAGAGTCAGACGTGATTGAGTGACTTAAAACACACACACACACACACACTCACTCTCTCTCCCCTTAATTAAGATAGCTCATTCCCATTACTGCTAATCTAGACATTAAAAAAATTCATTTATTTAATTGCAGGCTAATTACTTTACAATATTGTAGTGGTTTTTGGCATACACTGACATGAATCAGCCATGGGTGTACATGTGTCCCCCATCCTGAACCCCCTCCCACCTCCCTGCCATCCCATCCCTCAGGGTTGTCCCAGTGCACTGGCCCTGAGCGCCCTGTCTCATGCATTGAACCTGGACTGGTGATCTATTTCACATACGGTAATATACATGTTTCAGTGCTATTCTCTCAAATCATCCCACCCTCACCTTCTCCCACAGAGTCCAAACGTCTGTTCTTTATATCTGTGCCTCTTTTGCTGTCTCAAATATAGGGTCAACATTACCATCTTTCTAAATTCCATATATATGCGTTAATACTGGTGTTTTTCTTTCTGACTTACTTCACCCTGTATAATAGGCTCCAGTTTCATTCACCTCATTAGAACTGATTCAAGTGCATTCTTTTTAATAGCTGAGAAATATAATCTAGACATTTATTTGCACAATCTTATAATGCATATAAAGAAATTTCAGAGTTACTTAATCCATACTTCTGAGAAAAACAAATTTATCAATTCAAATAAAATATTTCTGCATAGTTATGATGGCTAATTTTATGTATCAATTTGACTAGGCCATGCATGGGGTAAGAAGATATGATTTCTAGGTTGTCTGTGAGGGTATTTCTGAAGGAGATTAACATTTGAATTAGTAGACTGAGCAAAGCAAACTGCCCTCTCCAGTGTAGAGGCCAGATGCAGTCTGTTAAAGGCCTGAACAGGGCAAAGAGCTGAGAGAAAGAATCCTTCCTCACTGCCTATCTTTTAGCTGACTCATTGGTTTTCTCCTGCCTTTAGAACTGAGACTCAAACTAGAACTTACAGCATCAGCTCTCCTGGTTCTTGGACCCTTGCACTCAGACTGGACCTGTACCACTGTTTTTCCTGGGTCTCCAAGTTGTGGGCTACAGGTCCTAGCCTTCTCAGCCTCCATAATCACATGAGCCAATTCCTTATAACAAAGGATGGATAGGTAGATAGACCTCATGGTAGCTAGCTATCTATATCTATCTCCTATTGATTCTGTTTCTCTGGAGAACCCAGATTACTAATATTCAGCATATAGTCAAAATACTATCTTCCAAAATCACTTAGGTTAATACTCTTCTTTTGTATTCCCTTCATTGTGGTTCTATTGTTCATCTGTAATTGTACATGTCTTACCTTTTCTATTCCTTTAAAAAAGTGAGATCATATCTGCACAAATCCCTCCAGGACGTTCCCTCTCACTCTAAGTCAAACTGGAAGGCCTTTCCTGACATAAGCCGCACATGACCTGGCCTTCTGATGCCTCTCTGACTTTATCTTCTTACCCTCCAAACATCTGCTCACTCCTGTGCAGTTACACTGGCCTCCTCGCTGTTCTGCCAACACCCCCATCTGCTCCCACCTCACTGCGCTTGCGTGTGCTCTCCTGCAGACATCAGCGTGGCTGAGGTCTCACTTCCTTCGGGCTCCTGAAGGCACTTTAACTACCGATTTCTTTGCATCTCAGTTATAAGAACGTGAGTTCCTTAAGGGCTTTTTTCTGGTCACTGCCATACTTCCTGACCTAGGACATTACCTGGAACTTAGTAGGAACTTCTATATATATATATGCACATATATATTTGCAGGGCTTCCCTGGTGGCTCAGACAGTAAAGAATCCGCCTGCAATGCAGGAGACCTGGGTTTGATCCCTGGGTTGGGAAGATCCCCTGGAGAAGGGAATGACTACCAACTCCAGCATTCCTGCCTGGAGAATCCCCATGGACATAGGAGCCTGGTGGGCTACAGTCCACAGGGATGCAAAGAGACATACTGAGAGACTAACACACACACATATTTTTGCATATTTGTACTGAATATTTGTTGAATTAACCTGCTTCGTGTTTCTTTAAGAAAATATCTTCAGTACTTTGGATGTCAATGATGAGTGTCAACTGATGATGAATTGCCAGCATAAGGACTAACAATCTGTATTTCTGCCACACAATCATGTTCCAGTAACCGTGCCAGTGCAGACTGTGATTCAGTCTTATTCATTAGAATGTTTGCCTTCAATATACTCCTCCACATCTCTTCTAATAGCTGCCTGTCCTTATATAAAGGAAATATGTTTTTTATCCCTCCAAATTCTCTGCAATACACATATATTACTTTAAAATCAGAAAAAAGAAAAACAGAAAAGCTATTTAAACAAGCAACTCATAATGTTAACGTGTTAAGTCCTCACCGTAGAATTATTATGATGCCCTTCCCCTCTTTTCACGCTCCTGAGGAATCTTTTCAGCTGACAGGCTCCAATATCAACTTTTAAAGCATCTGTCTGAGAAAATGATCCTAAAGCATATTTGCTCCTACAGATAGGCCACCTACTATTGTGCAAGCCAGCTTATAACAAGACAGTTATCCCCAATCATTCATTAGGGAGTGGCAGAATAAGGAAATAATAACAAGATAGGAGAAAGTATGAGGCTACTATTGTGCCAGTTCTCAGGCAACCTGACAGAGAGAGAGAGTTGCGAAGAAAAAGCAGCTGAGCGCTAATGGCAGGTGAGGATGTCAACATCTCTTCCTCTACTGACACACGATGACTCGGGGGTAGCACTCTGGAGGGCAAGCACTTAAGAAAAGTGAAATGTATGGTCAGTTCTAGGTTTAGCATGTTTGGAAGCCAGGTACAAAATACCAAATTATGAAAGCAATTGAGTGAGCTCTAAACTGAGAAATAATAGCTGGAAAGTTGTTCCCACCACTTGAGAAAGCAGATTTATTTCTGTAAATTGAAAAGACCGGAAAGAGCCAAAGGGATTGTTAGATTCATGGACTCTTCCACTGAGTTCCATGGGGGAAGACTTTCAGCAAACTCCATTTCCTGATGGCATGTTACCAAACCTTAAGGTGTGTGGACAATGGAAAATGAAAGGGGCCAGGGGAAGAGAAGAGGGGGACAGAAAGCTCTAACTGTGTAAAATCTTGTGGGATAAGGGAAAGACTCTTAAGGGGAACAGATGTTGAAAACCGCTGTGGTCTGTCTGGTAGCAGAGAAATGTCTGAGATTTAAGGAACTTGAGTCAGCTGCAGGAGAATCTGGCCAATGAGGTAGGCACATCTGAATTAATGATGAAGAAATCTGTGAAATGAAGTAGAGGGCTTTCTCTTAGGGAGAACACCTGGATAAAAGTGGGGAAATAGAGCTTCTGTGGGGCTTCCCTGGTGGCTCAGTGGTAAAGAATCCATCTGCCAATGCAGGAGACACAAGAGATGCGGGTTTGATCCCTGGGTCCAGAAGATTCCTTGGAGGAGGAAATGGCAACCCACTCCAGTATTCTTGCCTGGGAAATGCCATGGACAGAGGAGTCTGGTGGGCTATGGGGTCCATGGGGTTGCAAAGAGTCGAACATGAGTTAGTGACTGAGCATGTGCACAAAAGCTTATGTGAGCACAAACACAGCTCTTCAGGACGTCTTTCTTTTCTTTTTGGGGGGGCTGTGCCCAGGCCATGTGGGATCTTGGTTTCCCAACCAGGGATCAAACCCATGTCCTCTGCAGTGTACTACTAGACTGCCATGGAATTCCCCAGGACTGTTTTTTTTTTTCTCCTAGGAATCAATTAGTTCCAGGAAACTGAGGCAACACAAGTGACCCCTGGGGTTCCCCATGAGGACTAGGGGTTTCAGAAGCTGCAGACAATTGCCTCTGCTGTGCTTTCTACTTGGGAATTTGCTACAGCAGACAGCTCTGGTTGCCTATCCAATAGCGATGCCCTACTCAGTGTTTCCTTGGTGGCTCAGATGGTAAAGAATCTACCTGCAGTGAAGACTGGGGTTCGAGCTATGCATCAGGAAAACACCGTGGAGAAGGGAATGGCTACTCACTCCAGTATTCTTGCCTGGAGAATTCCATGGAAAGACGAGCCTGGCGGGCTACAGTCCACGGGGTCCCAAAGAGTCGGACACGACTGAACAACTTTGACTTTCACTTTCGCTCAATATTTTCTCATCGGCCCTGAATTTGACCTTGAACGGTTTTCCAAGAAACCATAGGCTTTAGGTAATGCTATTCCCACTCTCAGTCCTGTGTTTGATTATATTAACCCAGTGCGGAAAAAATTTCTTTGTTTAACAGTGATTAGGAAGAGGCAGTTTTGGCCAGCGGGATAGAGGAAGCTGATAAAGGAGGCTGCTGGGAAAGGTTTCTTAACTCTCTAAGAGACACAAGGAAAAGTCCCATTTTTGTGTCTGCATGATAGCAACTGAACAACAATAACAACAATGGAATGTGACAATATGATGCCTGACCCTGCTATAGCCAGTTTTTCTTTTATCTTGAAAATGTGTTTTTCAAATTTTTATACAGTTTCTTGGTAGCTCCATCAGTAAAGAATCTACCAGCAGTGCAGGAGACCCGGATTCGATCCCTGGCCTGGAGAAAGAAATGGCAACCCACTCCAGTATTCTTGCCTGGGAAATCTCAGGAACAGAAGAGCCTGGAGGGCTACAGTCCATAGGGCCGTAAGAGTCAGACATGACTTGGTGACTAAACAACCGGCAGAAAGGTTACTTTCCACTTCCAGTTACTACAGAATATTCGTTATCGTCCCCGTGTTGTGCAACACATCCTGCAGCCTATCTCACCCCCAGTAGTTTGTACCGCCCACTCTGCCACCCCCGTATTGTCCTCTGCCCCACACCACACACACATACACACAGTGGTAACCACTATCGTTTGTTCTTGCTGCAGCCATTTTTTAACCATCAGGAAATCTAACCAACAGGCCCAGGATGGAAGAGCTGGAGAAAGAACTTGGGTTTTTGATATGGTTGTCAAGGTGCTGAGCTGAACAACCTTGGGGCTGTGCTCCCTTGGGACCTCTTGTTATACGAGATGATAAATCCATTAGCTGTTTCAGTCATGTTGAGTTTTTTGTTGCATGAGTCCTACCTATTTCTTACTCTAATAACGAAATTTTGAACATGCTAGCAAGAGAATCCTTACTTCAGAGTAGACTGTTAAGGCCTCTCTACTTTTCACTCTGGAGGTCTCCCAGAATGAGGGCGGTGCAATGTTCCCAGAAGTGAGAAAGGGCCCAGAGTCAAGACAACAGCTCCCAACACCACCAGGATCTAAGGCATACCTTCCTGGTTCCTGTAACCCATTGCAAACACTGGAATACCCATTGGCTCAGAGGACTGATGCATGGACCAGATTTAGAAATTGGTTCTCATTTGGGCTGAATCCGCCTCTGAGTTGCCTCTGGCTGTACTCTAATATCTTCAGGAGGCCCAGATACTATGCCTCAGCTTTGCAGTGGAGAATTAGCTCAGTAGAGTTGGTGTGCTCAAACCTTGCACATTCTGAAGAAAGGATTGGCCTTAACTGGCCCCTGGGAGTTAACCTGAGAGCCCTTGGAATATCCTTGCTGATAAGAGTATCTTTATGTTAACAGGGTGATTTATGGAGAATGTCTGCTTTGTTGACCTGTGGCCTTAAACCACAGGTATCAGTGTGACCTGTGGAAGCTGAACACTGGGTGGTTCAGGTCAGCCATTCAGGTGCTCCACGCCTATGTGACTGATCTCCAATAACAACCTTGGACACCAAGGCTCAGGTGGGCCCCTTGGTCGGCAATGGTACTTTGAGTGTTGTCACATATTGTTGCTGGGAGAATTCAGGGCTGCCTGTCTAACAACCCTGAGAGAGGACCACTGGAAGCCCATGCCTAATTTTCCTTGGACTCTGTCCTTGGCCTTTAGTAATTTTAATATGTACCCTTTCACTGTAATAAACCAGTACCACGTGTGTAACAGCGTTTCTGAGTCATTCTAGAACAGTGGTCCCCAACCATCTTGGCACTAGGGACAAGTTTCATGGAAGACAATTCTTCCATGGACTGGTGGCGGGGGGTGGAAGAGGAGGGATGGTTTCAGTATGATTCAAGCACATTACATTTATTGTACACTTTATTTCTATTATTATTACATTGTGATATATAATGAAATAATTATACAACTCACTATAATGCAGAATCAGTGGGAGCCCTGATTTTCCTGCAACTAGACAGTCCCATCTAGGGGTGATGGGAGACAGTGACACCCAAAGGGCATTGCTTATGTCCAATCTACTTACTTGCCAGTACAAAACCTGCCACTTGATGCAGCTGAATTGTCATTTGCCACTCACTGATAGAGTTTTGATATGTGTCTAAAAGCAACTGATTTATTATGGTCTCTGTGCAAACCTCTCCACTAATGATGATCTGCATTTGCCACCACTCCCCATTGCTAGCATCACCGCCTCAGCTCTGCCTCAAGTCATCAGGCATTAGCTTCTCATAAGGAGCACACACCCTAGATGGGGAGCAGCTGTAAGTACGGCAGCTATAAATACAGCAACCTTCACTCACTTGCCTACTACTCACTTCCTGCTGTGGGGTTTGATGCCTAAGAGGCCACACGGACTGCTTCTGGTCTGTGGTCCAGAGGTTGGAGACTCCTGTTCTAGTGAATCACTGAACCTAAGGGTGGTCTTGCAGGATCCCCAAAACTCCTGCTACACCAAAATTAAAAAATTTCTTTTGGAATCTCTTATATTCTTTTCAGAGTCACATCTCATTTTAGTATTATACTGGGTTAACTGGTTTACTGGAAAGAGCACTGGGTCACAGCAGACCTGAATTCACATCCTGGTTCCATGACATGGTGGTGGCAGGGGGCTCTGGGGGAAGTACAGATCTTCTCTAATAGGCCCTCTTTTGCCAAACCGGACAATATCTCTCTATTACAGTGGCTTGTTGTGTGGAACACATCAGATAATGCATGTGATAACTGCATGGATTTTTAATTGTTAGGTGTTCTATATACTTTTAATACTTGACACAAAAGCGGAATCTTAACAGCTAACATTGAAGGCTGAATTTGTGCCAGACATTTTCATACAGTGACTCATTTAATCCCCACTCTACCATCAGCCTCATGTTATATTTGTGAGAAACTTTGTGAGGAGGATATTAAACAACCTTTCCAAGGCTCTATAACTGGTAAAGAGCAAACAGGAACTGAAAACAGTCTTCTGATTGCAGAGCTCAAGTGATCAACTGCTTTACAGTGAAATTCCATCCTTTCAAGTACCTCCAGCGAATTCAATTCAGTCTTTTAAATATGAAACTCCTTAGAGATGTGGAGTCTGTCATCTGAAAGTACTGAGAATGTCTTCGAAACCACCCCTAGATCAAGGTCACTTTAGGAAACACACCAGTCTCACTTAAGAAAGCTGTGTTTTGCTCTGGGTAATGATACTTAGCAAGTAACCATATGGAAAATTTTGGCTGAGTTAGGGACACACCAGTCAACAACATTATAGAAGAAGGGGGACTTAGTGCCTTTGCTCCCTTTTCCTGTTTATCCAGGGTATTTTGGACAGATTTTTCTTTTTGCATACAACTGCCACAATCATGACAAGGGGAAAAATCTGTTAGATCATCTGTCAAATATGCGAAGCATTTTCCACTGTCTTCTGACATAACTGAAGTCTCGACTGTGAAATATTTTCAATGTTTCAGTCTTGGTTGTGTTTTCTATGTGAGCCTAAACGGAGACTACATATCACTGCATTTCACTGACTAAATGAGGGAAGAGGTTTTGGGTACAGATATTAATGCATAAAACAGAGTTGAAAGTGACAACTTATTTTGTTGTTCCTGACACTATAGTACAAATTTCTTGGCAGCCCAAGATGCCAGGGGCATAAGAGACTACATAAGGTCAAGAATCCTTCGGCTTTCAAACACACGTTAACCAGAATTAAAAGCAAGTCAATTTTAAAGCTCTCTACTTATTTAAAATGTATTACTGATTTGTTTTGGAATCTGTGCTTTGCTGCATTTTGTGTTGAAAATGTTGTCAGGCATTAAATTTCAATGATTATGATGATGTAGCAGAAGCAAAAGTGTTCTTTGTTAGAAAGCATCAATGAACTATTGAAAACTTGGATTGTTCAACAAGTAAAATTCCTTATTAACATGGGATTCCCAGGTGACGAGTGATAAAGAACCCGCAGGAGACATAAGAGATGCAGGTTCAATCGCTGGCATGGAAAGATTGCCTGGAGAAGGAAATGGCAACCCACTTCAGGATGCTTGCCTGGGAAATCTCATGGACAGAGGAAGTTAGTGGGCTACAGTCCATGGGGTCGCAAGAGTCAGACACGACTTAGCAACTAAAACAACAGAGACAACATGCAGGAACATAGCAAGGTAGTCTTTCAATCCTGTGAGCTTTTCAGAAGCAAACAATCAGAAAAAGAACGTTTCTTTGCTTTTCAGGCTGAGGTTTTCAAACACCCTGGCTGGGTGAAGTTTGACGAGGTTTTGCTGCAATAAGAGTAGTAATTTTAATATACGTATGTACCACCACGCACACACAGGTCCCCCTTTGTATATTCCCATCACACCGAACACACCTGCACACATGACACACCATACACACACCACACCACATGCATACACACACAACACAGACACACACATCACACAAACACAAGACTTCTCCACACATGCACCACACCACACACACCTTCCGTCTCACACCAAGCACCGCTCCCACACTCTTCACAACCCCCGACCTGATTTCCAACTCTCTCTTCCTTGTTTACTGTACTTCAGGTACACCCTCCTCCTTAGCACTTCTTGAACATGCCAGATATACGCCTGTCTTTGCATCTGCAGTTTCCTCTGCTGAGTTTCTCTTTCCTGGACTTAACCTGGCTTACTTAGCTTTCCTCAGAAAGCCCTTCCCTGACCCCTTAACCAGAGTAGCACACAGATTTCTGTGTTGTCTCAAATAAGAAACTTGAACAAAATTACACAAATCATTCATTCATCCATTCAGCAAATATCTAGTTAACTTCATGTGCCTGACTCTGTTCTAAGTACTAGTTATCAGAAGGGTATAAAAAGGGGCAAGGAAACTTACATTCTATTCAGGGAGGTAGGTAATAGACAAATAAACACATACTGTAATGTTAGTAGTGATAAATGCTTTTTAAAAGAAAGAAAACTAGGAGGGAGGAAAAAGGAGCCAGATGTAAGAAAGAGCCAGGAACAGTTGAGAAACAGTATCCCAAAGGCACATGTTAAAACATCTGTTCATTCAAGAAGGTAGCCAGGTAGTAGGCTAAAATATGAATACAGAAGGTTTAGCAAGAGGCTCCTTTGCATTTGAAAAGGAGGCATAGCTTCTGAATCTACCTTCAAGGCAAGAATAGTATAAAAGATCCTTAGATAGTCTAATGATTTTCTCTGTAGCAATAATTGCAGTTAAGATAATGGTGGAATCTGGAGTGAATCCATTCAAAACACAGTGCAGAACGAACCACCCTGGATACTCTTGTTAACGTCAATTACCGATAGTGACTAGAGCTGACTTGGAATCCAGTAACACAGAAACATCTGAGAAAATAATCATCAGTCTAAAAGTGGGAGCCAGGCTACTGAAAGGTGGGAACTCAAAGGTGATCATGTACAAGGCAAGATCAAAATCAGACTACTCATCTAGGAATGTCCCAATATACACTCATTCTGGAAGATAAAACTGGCGCCACCATAAGATGCGACAAAGTCATATAAAGGCTGAGAATGAAGACAAGATCTGGAAAAAAAAAAAAAAAAGACCAAGACGCAATGAAAAATAACCTCTTTCTCTCCTCATGCTTGAGGTTCTGTAAAGGAGATAGGCACTGAATAGAAGCATCTGAGCGTGTGGGTGCACCTGCGGGTGTGGGCACACGTGCGCACAAGCGCATGTGTGTGTGTGCGTGCGTGTAAAACAAGCGCATGTGTGTGTGTGCGTGCGTGTAAAAGAGAGGAAGAAACAGACATATTTTGGAGGAGTCCCTACATGCTTAATGATATGTCCTGTCTGCCATGTCTGGCACACTTAACCCAAATCACTATCTTTCTGAGAAAAGAATGGTAGCCTGGACTTTTATGCTACGTGAACCTCCAGAATGAGAGCTGCTTCTCGTATCATCAGAATGGGCAATTTCAACAAAATAGGCCATTTGCACTTAAATTACAGGGCCCTCTTCAGTGACAAGATTTGAGGGTTTCTGAATAAAGTTTCAAATCTCTGAAGTGGCTCAAATCTCTTGGCTTCAGTATAAACATCTCTGGGTACAATGTAGATTTTGGGGCTATATAATCCTTGCAATTTTAAGCATTAAAACGATTCCTTTTTTGAAAGACGGAAAAGCTTTCCCTAAATGTTTAGGAATTAGAATAGGAGCATCTTAGAAATAATTTTTATATAGAAATTTATCTAACAGCACTAAATATTTTATTTCTCATAACAGATCAAACATTTTTGAAAAGGACTGTTCTGAATTTGTTGATGATTCTAATTCTGATCATTCCTGTATTTGAAGATATATATTGAATATAATAACATAAGTGAAAATGTGCACATTTGATCAAAATATGCCATTGCTTAAATATGAAGAAAATAAAATGAAATTAAAGCAATGTTGATAACTATTTCAAGAAAAAAAATTTGTACTAAGTTTTGTAATCAGTACCACAATTTTTCACAAATCAGAGAATCATTAGGAAGCCAATGAGACGTTGTAGAACATAATCCACAGATCTGTGATTTTCCAAGTTAAAGTAATTCAGAGTGTTATATGGATTACAAAATGCTCTACCATGAATTCTTTTTTAAAATTGATTTTTACTGGAGTATAGTTGCTTTATAATGCTGTGTTAGTTTCTACTATACAGCAAAGTGAATCAGCTATACATATACAGAATATCCCCTCTGTTTTGGATTTCCTTCCCACTTAGGTCACCACTGAATACTGAGTAGGGTTCCATGAGTTCTTTTAATTTATAAAATGATCTATTTGATATGTAGAAAGTTATTATTTTCATTTTGGAGATGAGAAAACTGACACAGAGAACCCGAAGGAGTTTCCCAAGCTTCCATGGCAAGAAAGTGACAGAGACAGGTCCAGAACCTAAGCTTACTGACCCTAATCATGACAGCCATCCTTCACCCTGCCTGTCTTGCTCTACTAGGCCTTATCTTCCAGTGCAAGTTGATACTACTTTAACTTAAGGAATTGCTTAAAATGATTTTACAAAGATACCAAGATGCTCAAAATAGAACTTAAAATTTGCCAGAAACATTATTTAAAATTTGGAACATTCAGGTTTCTGAAAGATATTGCAGAGCTACATGAAAGATACTCTTTGAAGTTATGGTGTGCATGTTTTATGCAGATTATAAAGGCATGACTATTTGGTTGCGTTCCCAACTCTGATGGATCAAATTTGCCTTGGGGACATCATACTGCCTTCTTATTGCTTACTTATCCTTTAAAGTAAGTGATAGTTTGGCTTTTGTCATCTCCCATATCTCATTTTTAAGTGGCATCAGGCTGAAATTCTTTTTTTTTTAAAGAGGGTTTAATAATTCCATCTGCTAAGAGGAAGGAAGATAATTTATTTTTACCATTAAAACTTTTGACAGATGGACAGCCTAATTTTCTAGATTTATAAAGAACTCATTCAGAAAAATTAAAAGGTGAGAAAACCAGTAGAAAAATGGACAAAAGACATGATCATGAATCTTACAGTACAAAAACACAAATGGCCAATAGATATATGAAAGATGCTTGTAATAAAGGAAATGAATAGCGAAACAATGAGGTACCTATTGACTTAAAAAAAAAAAGAGTTGGATAGTACTCACTCCTGGTGAAGGTATGAGGGGAAAAAAAGTCTTGAATCCTATTGATGAAAGTGTAAATTTGAATGCCCTTCTGGTGCGCAATTTGTCATTATCTCTAAATTGCATGTATCTTTTAAAGGAACAATCCCATTGCATGCATCTTACTATATGAATATACTGATGGAAGTTCATCTAGATCTACGGATCTCGCACTTCATTAATTACAGCATTACTTTGGCTTCCCTGGTGGCTCAGATGGTAAAGAATCTGCCTGCAATGCAGGAGACCTGGGCTCAATCCCTGGGTTGGGAAGATCCCATGGAGAAGTGAATGGCATCCCACTCCAGTATTCTTGTCCAGTATTCATGGACAGAGGAGCCTGGTGGGCTATAGCCCATGGGGTCGCAATGACTTAGACACAACTGAGTGACTAACATTTTCACTTTCACTTTGGAATGGCAAAACCCCCTAAACAACCAATTCTTATCAGTAGAGTTGGTGAAATAAAAAAGAGATAAATCCATGGAATTCCCTGGTGGTGCAGTGGTTTCACTGTCCTGTGTTTTCACTGCTAAGGGCCTGGGTTCAATCCCTGGTCAGGGAACTAAGATCTCTCAAGTCTTCAAATCCATCCATCAATCAATCCATAGATGCAAATGTGCGCGCATGTTCAGTCACTCAGTCATGTTCGACTCTTTGCAACTCATGGACTGTAGCCCACCAGGGTCCTCAGTCCCTGGAATTTTCCAGGTAAGAATACTGGAGTAGTTTCAATAGCGGTTACCCTTGGGGTCAAAGATTGGGTGAAAGAAGAAAGTGACCTGGCTCAGTCATGTCTGAATTACAAGATATTACTCAATAGCAGTTACCCTTCGGGTCAAAGACTGGGTGAAAGAAGAAAGCGACCTGGCTCAGTCATGTCTGACTCTTTGCAACGTTATAGACTGTAGCCCACCAGGCTCCTCTGTCCATGGGATTTTCCAGGCAAGAATACTGGAGTGGGTTGCCATTCCCTTCTCCAGGGGATCTTCCTGACTCGGGGATCGAGCCTGAATCTCCTGGATTGCAGGCAGACTCTTCACTGTCTGAACCACCAGGAAAGCAAAAGATTAGATGGGAAGGAGTCAATTTAGAAGAGGAGATTTTCATTTTGTGTAGTTTTTGTCCTGTTTTAATTTTGTATTTTCTAACCAGACATATGTGTTATTTTCTGTTTGGTTTAAGTGTTAGTAAGAGAGGTCTTCTCTACAATTACCTGAATTGGAAAAAAGAGAAAAAAGGAAGGTAGCAAAAAAGAAAAGACGGAAAGCATTTTATGTTGATAAGGAAAACAAACATATAAACAGCTCTATCTACAAAGTAAATCTGCAGTCTCTCCTGTCCTAAATCTCCTTTTCCCACAACATATTTTCCCACATGATGGGCACAACATGCCCACCATATTCTGGAACACATCCTTGAGCACCTGAAGATATTCTCACTTCTGGATTGACCATTCACACTGTGAAACAGTCAGGGATCTGCTGGAAATTGTATCTTGAAAGTCACCACAAGGATTTTCTTTCTTTTCCTTTCCATGATAACTAAGATGCCTGCTGGGAGGCATCCTATGCTAGAACTGTGATACTGGTCTTCAAGGAACAGTGGTGTCCTTCATGTGCAACAAGATGTTTTTAGTGGAAACTCTGAGCCATGACAAAGACTGTCTGCTTGACCAACCTGTGGTCAAGCTCCTCTGATGCCTCTTCTCAACTGGACGGCAACATTGGCCTATAAAACCCACAGATTCTCGGCATGAATGATTTTGTCCACTCCGGCCCTGCCCCTCCCAGCACCAAGAGACTGAAGCAAACACTAGCACAATTTCTAACAGCTCAAGCCTGCGCTCCTTAAATTATCTGTCTGAAAAAGCCCAATGGTTCCAGAAGAATTTACTGTTTGCTACTGGCTCGATGGACGTGAGTCTGAGTGAACTCCGGGAGTTGGTGATGGACAGGGAGGCCTGGCGTGCTGCGATTCATGGGGTCGCAAAGAGTCGGACACGACTGAGCAACTGAACTGAACTGAACTGAAGAGGGTGGCAGGGGATGAGATGGTTAGATGGCATCACTGTGGACAAGAATCTGAACAAACTCTGGGAGACAGTGAAGGAGAAGGAAGCCTGGTGTGCTGCAAAGTATGGGGTCGCAAAGATCTGGACACGACTTAGCTGTGGAACCACAAAACCTGGTAATAAGCAGATGGGCTCTTGCACCCTCTCTTGGAGCAGATACCTTCTTCTCTTAGTACAATCCCAGCTTGAGAAATCATGGCCCTTGAGGTCCCTGGAAAGTGTGTTTGCTGATGTCATGTTGTCTTACTCAGTTTAACTAATCAAGAATGAATTCCACACATGTGTAGACGTATAAGTAGGAGAAAATAGTCAGAAAATGATTTTGGTATCGTAGTGATATAAATTAACTTTGTACTATTTTATGAAACTACACATAAAGAAACATATCTTCTAAAGTCTCCTTTATAAAAAGATATGGAAATTAATTTTAAACTGTCTTCTTAAGCTTTAAATATGAAAAGTTTTAAACACATATGAAAGTAGAATAGTATATACTCATCAGTGTTATGGGCTTACCATATTGTCATTACTATTTCTTTCATTTCCACCCCCTTCCCTGAACGTGCTCTATTTCTAATGATTTGTTGCTGTTCAGTTGCTCAGTCAATAATCTTCAACAAAAGAACTTCTAACTCACGTTCCACAGATGTTGATTGGGTGCCAGCTGGGTATGGTTCTCCTTTGGTACTAATGCTGTTATTCAACTTCAAGAGGATATTACTTGCCACCCTTAGGTCATGGTTTGGGTTTTTTTTTTTTTTTTCCAGTAACAAGAGGACTGAGTCCCCGCCAGGCTCCCTTCTAACTGACAGCACAGATTCTGACATAGTTGGGTACGGTGAAGAGTGTAGTTAAGATCATCTGGAAATTGACTTGCAACACACGACAGCGACAGAACTGACTTCACTGTCAGTTGAAGGCTGCCCCTTAGCCTAACAACCTCACATGGATTGTCCTGTGTGTGAATGCCATTCTCCTGTATAAAGATGGCTTCAAGCTTTGAACTATAAACTCAAGTGTAAATCATTTAATTCTTCCTTTGCACTGGGACATTTTTATAGGGGTATTTATGTCAGAGGGAAAAGTCTTACCACAGTTATATTAAGGCCTTATTTTTAGTTTGGATAAACTAGGTCCAAGCTCCAGACTGCAGGCTTAAGCACACATAGGAATAAAAATTAATTAGTGTAATATGTTTACGGCATGGTTATTTTTTCCCATAACAATGTTTATGCATATCCACTTCAATAAATCAAGGCTCCATCTCACCTGATTGTTTAGAAGCTCATATGCAAATAAGAGTTCATAAAAAAGAAAGGGGTGATTAATTATTTACTAATGTGAAGACTGGCAGCCAGTTATTCTTTTATTAAAAAATAAAACACATTGGAAAAAATCTCAATGTTTCCACTGTTGTTAGTTGTCCTTGATGCCAATGACTTTCCATGTAAAGTTCATTATTGCCCAGGACACTTACTTTCACCCTAACTTCCTCATTTTTCATGTAAATATGAAGTAAAACATGACAAGAAGGTCAGCACAATCAGGAAGTTGAATAAAACTGGAAATGAGCCATGGAGAAGAAAATAACCCATGCCCAAGTTGCTCCCTGCAAATGTCCTTCCCTTTTGCTCTTAGTGGTTTCTGCAGTGAGAATTCTCTGGTGTAATCCTGGTCGGGACAGATGACACACACACAACAGAGTGCCCCTATCTGGGTATTTTAAAACGTTCACTCTAACAGTTCAATCCCTGGGTCGGGAAGATCCGCTGGAGAAGGAAATGGCAGTCCACTCCAGTACTATTGCCTGGAAAATCCCATGGACAGAGGAGCCTGATAGGTTACAGTTCATGGGGTCACAAAGAGTCGGACACGACTGAGCAACTTCACTTTCACTTCACTCTAACAGTTAAGTTTCTAGGAAATAAAACTAGTTGAATAGTTTTCTGCTTAAACCAGAGACACACTAAAATGTTCAGAGGAAGAAAAGGAAGGCTGTGGTCCTGCATCAGTTTCACAGGGCAATAGAAGAGCTTTCTGAAGAGAAGAATCTGTGTATTTGCTCAGTCTATGGTGTGGAATGCTTAGGAGAAAGTTTTAGATAATTTTGTCATTTTAACAAGTAACAGTGGCTTGACATCTTATTGGATGAATCAGTCCTCTTTTAAGTAAGTAACAGATATTGGCATGTCCCAAGTCATAGAATAAGGATATGGTTCCTCAGTTATAATTGTAATTCGTGTTTATAAATACCATCAAGCTGCCTTCAGTTTAAAAAAAAAAATTTCTTGCCAGATGACCATTCTATGCTACAGATATGGATTGTGCACCAGCTGGGTGTGGATCTTCTTTGGTACTGAGGTTATTATTCAACTTCAAGAGGATGTTACTTTCCAGCCTCAGGTCATGGTTTGGGTTTAATTCTAGTAACTGGAGGGCTGAGTCCCCTCCAGTCTCCTTTCTAATTGACAGCACAGTTTCTGACATAGTTGGGTAGGGTTGGGTAGTCTTCATTAAGACTGAGCATAACAAATACAATTGTTATGATAAAATAAAATGTATGCCTTGATTTAACATATAAGGCATGTGTGTGATAGCTGTGATGCATCCTGTATGGCTGTTAGCATAACTGATGCCATCTTGGGCCCTTACAGTTTCTCCTTCCTTTCACTGACTTGATCCAGGACTGCACTGTGGAGTAAATCACTTCTCCAAAGTCAAGAGCTTTGTAGTTAAAAGATAATGTTTAATAATCATTAGGACCAGATGGCTTCTATTCTCTGTTAGTCCCCAAACAATGAGGAAAATCTTCGCTGACCTGTTCCCAGCACTCACAAGACTAGTGACCAATTCATGAATCTTGACTTATGAATGCACATCCTATTTCCAAGTGCCTACCCCCATACCCTGAGTTAACTATAAAACTGTCCTAATGGCTCCTTGACTGTTTGGAGTGCATCTGCAAAGGCATCCAGATCTTTGTCTGTTGGATCCTGATCCCAACTTTTGAGTAAGTTACCCTATAAAAAACTGGTCCATTGATTACATAGAGCTGCCTGCCTCATTTTTCCATCTCAAGATGCCTTCTCAGTTCAGTGGACACTTATTGTTTCCTCTGTCCTCCAACACATCCCCATTGATCACAAGTGAAAGTGAAAGTGAAGTCGCTCAGTCGCGTCCAACTCTTTGCGATCCCATGGACTATAGCCCACCAGGCTCCTCCGTCCATGGGATTCTCCAGGCAAGAATACTGGAGTGGGTTGCCATTTTCTTCTCCAGGGTATCTTCCCAACCCAGGGATCGAACCCAGGTCTCCTGCAATGCAGGCAGACGCTTCAACCTCTGAGCCACCAGGGAAGCCCATTGATCACACGTAGTTAGCTGTTAATGCAACTAGCCCTTAGTATAGACTTTTCTGTATCTGTAAACTAAATCAACCAAGACAGCTTTAATAATATGCTGCTTTTAACCCTTTGAATTTGTAATCTAGTTGTTGGTATAAAAATTTTTATCCTACTGATGAAATAAATATTTAAAATCATAATTAAATACTTTCTCATGATAATATCTAAGACAAAAAAAATTGGGATGAAGAAAGTAATGTTAAATAATCTTGTTCTATTTTCCTGTTACCCTTCTCAGAAGCCTTTCATAGAAAACTGGGTAAATACTTCATTCATATTTTATATTTCATTGTATATCTTAGTAACATTTATTCTTTAAAAATTAAAGTGTCACTATTTAAAAAAAAATTATCCAAACAAAAGTTTTTCCTATAGCTCAGTGGCTCTCAATTCACTATTTGTTAACAAAGGAAGGTTCGTTTCAAGTAAAACTTTACTTAAAATTCCAACATGTAAAAATAAACGACATGAAACTGCTATGGTTGAAAAAGGGCATAGGGAGCCTACCTACTAAGCTTTTCCTTTGGGCAAAGCTTAAGACTGCCTGCTAAGCATGTTGGAAAACCACCGCTTTAGCCCATCATAAGGATGCTTGTTCTTTATGCGGCATCAAGCAAGCCCAGTTGGTGTTCACCATGCTGTGGGGCAGGGTTGTTGTGATGCACAGGCTACGTCTCATGCCTGCCAGGCACAGTGCCTCCTGCTGGAATCCTTCAGAGTTCCTGTCAGACACGCGGCTCCTTCTCCATCCTTTGTGCCTTGTGATTCATCCACCTTAGTCATGCACAGTTAGACTAGGAGTGCATACCTGATCTAAGGACAGTTATCTGCAAGTTTCCCAAGGACATGTAAGTAACCTGCCTTGAGAATTCTGCCCAAGAGAACACTCCATTCTGGAATGACAGTTGACCTGTCACTCTCTGTGAGGGGTTTGAACCTGAGATGCAAAGAAAGGAATGGAACCATGACATATACAGAAAGAAGGCAGAATGCAGAAGTCTTGAGGTAAAGAGAATAGAGTTTGTTAAGGCTGGAGCAGTGAAAGAAAAAGAGCAGCTAAGTTATCATGTCGGTGGAGCACACTGGAGAAGTGGGTAGCAGAGCACTGGAGAAGTGGGTAGCAGGTCCCTGGTTCAGAGCCCCCTTGACAGGTCACTGGGACTTTTGACGTGTTGTGAAGGAATTTCGAGGAGGACAGCTTGTGCTTCCTCACTGTCCCATGTCACTTACACTAATCTTTATCCTGCAAGGCTACCTAAGGATTCTCTGTTGATTTCAATTTGGAAAAGTCTGATGATTGTCACTGTATAGTTTTCCTAGTTTGTCAAACATATTCAATTCAGGACATGTCATGTGAAACCAGATTTAGACACTAGATTTGTCAATATCTCAGATCCAAGAATATCAAACGGGTGGCATGTACTCTTCCACTTTCCACACCTGTGCCCTTGGCAGACATCAGTGATTAAAATGGCCCTTTGCGTTATTCATGAGACAGAAATAAATTTCAGACAATTTTTTCAGATAGTTCACTAGGCTGGTTATCAGTTTCTATTGTTGACTCTCCAATACTTTGGCCACCTGATGCGAAGAGCTGACTCACTGGAAAAGACCCTGATGCTGGGCAAGATTGAGGTTAGGAGGAGAAGGAGGTGACAGAGGATAGGATGGTTGGATGGCATCACTGACTCAATGGCTGTGAGTTTGAGCAAACTTCGGGAGATAGTGAAGAACAGGGAAGCCGGGCGTGCTATAGTCTATGAGGTTGCAAAGAGTCAGACATGGCTTAGCGACTGAACAACAACAAATTGTTGATGCAAGTTGAAATCTATTTACAATATCACTTCAGTAAATATTTTGAATGAGGTCATCTATTTTTCATTTTGGTTAGTATTTAGTCAGGTCTTTGGTTTTCAATATTCTCCATCATGTCTGAAGCCTGCAGCTGAGGTACCAAAGCTGGTATCCCTGGGGGAAGGAGAGCGAGGCCTGGAGTGAGGCTGAATAATTGAAGTCCAAATAAAAGAGGAGCTATTTCATCTTTATATCTGCATTGAAGTTCTGATAAAGTTTTATTTGATGGAAGTTTTCTACAACTGAGAAAACAATTTTTGAAATCACTAAATTATCCCTCATCATTTGGATCAAAGTCTTCATACATAGCATTTAAGTCACGCAAAGTAACTTCTGTTACTCCAGTGAAATTAAATGAGAAATCAGTAACAGAAAGATAATTAGAAAGTACCCAAATGTTTGGAAATGAAATAACACATCTCTAAATAACCCCTGGGTAACAGAATAAGTCAAGGGAAATTAGAAAGCATTTTGCACTAAATGCAAATGCAATCAAAACATATCAAAATTTGTGGGATTGAGTTGACACAGTTATTAAAGGATAGTTTCTAGAAATAAAATGCCTGTATTCAAAAAGAAGTTTCCGAAACCACTGACTTCAGCTTCCACTTTGAATATTAGAAAATAAACAGCAAAGAAAACCAAAAGGGAGCAGAAGAAATGAAACAGTAAAGATGAGAGTGAAAATCAGTGAACTGGAAAACAAAAATAAGAGAGAATATGAATGAAACAAAAAAACCCAGTTCTTTGAGAAAATCATTAAAATCAACAAACACTCTAGCTACTCCAATCGAGAGGAAAAAAATGAGAGAATAAATAAGTGACTAACATTAGAGCAGAGACAGGTAATAACACTATGGAATCAGTGGATAGTGACAAGGATAATAAGGGACTATTATGAAAAACTTTATGCCAATAAATTTGATAACATAGATGGGATGTATGAATTCTTCAAAAGACACAAACTATGAAAGCCGATTCTGCAAGAAATAATAACCTAAGTTATCCTGCATCTATTAAAGTAATTGAATTTAAAATTAAAACTTTCTCACAAAAAACTCCATGTTCACATGACTTTTCTGGTGAATCTTAACAAGTATTTAAGGAAGAAATAAAATTGACACAAATTCTACAAAAAATTCTTCAAGAGAATTGCACCCCAATATCCTTCATGAAACTTAGTGTCAACACTCTTAACAAAAGTTTAGCAAATTGAATTCAACATTACATAAACAGCATAATACATCTTGACAAGTGGGGTTTATCTCAGGAATGAACAGTTGTTTTAATATTAGAAACCAATCAATATAATTTACTATATTAATAGACTAAAATGAAAAGCATCTGATCATCTCAGCAGCTATAGAGAAAACATTTGGCAAAATTCAACATACATTCCTTACTTAAAAAATACTCACAATAAAGTATAAATAGGACTTCCCCAGTGGCTCAGTGGTAAAGAATCTGCCTGCAATGCAGGAGACATAGGAGATACAAGTTCAATTCCTGGGTTAGGAAGATCCCCTGGAGGAGGAAATGGCAAGCCGGTACTACAGTATTCTTGCCTGGAGAATTCCATGGATGAGAAGCCTGGCGGGCTACAGTCATAAGGTTGCAAAGAGTTAGACATGACTGAGCGCACACAGATGCAACTGTTAAAACTGTATGTATAAGGATGTTCATTGCACTCACTAACAGCAGTCCAAAATGGTAACACCAAAATGTCTAACAGTAGGAAAATGGTTAAATTAATAATAATGTATTCATAAAATATAATTATCTTGCAAGCACTAAAATATTTTCAGAAGAAATTACATAGCACAAGAAGAGTCATGTTACAAGTCAAATGTTAATAAAAACATGAATTCAAAATTACAGATAAGCATTATCATGATAATCCTGATTTTATAAGCTAAAATATAAAAGAAACAAAACAGCAAGACAAATGTTGTTTAACACCTATGATTCTTTGAATCTATGGCTTTTGACCACCTATATTCAAGCTTGTTCTTGTTTTCTTATATGTGCCTAGAAATTATATTAAGGGAGGGGAAAAGAACTGACATTAATTTTTGGATATCTTAGTGAATTTATAGAAGTTGGGTGCACTGTTTTATTGATTCTAATGAAAGTAGAATCAATATCTTAACCATAGATTAAATATGCTCTTTAAAGGGCAACGGACATGAGTTTGAGCAAATTCCGAAAGATAGTGAAAGTCAGGGAAGGCTGGGGTGCTGCAGTCCATGGGGTTGCAAAGAGTCGGACATGACTGAGCAACTGAACAACAACAAAAATGACAAGGCTTTCCCAATCTCTATTCTCCATAGATAACTGATGTTCAAAAATTAAGCATCTTTTTTTGACTCTCCATGAATAAAATTCAACTATGCCTGGAGAAATACATATATATAGGCTGTGCTCACACACTATTTAGAAGGAATCATGCTAGAACTCAAATAATGCTGTCATACCTTAACTGCAGTGTTCGGAAACAGGAAAGCACTTTTAACCTAATAAAAGACATTTTCTTTTTTCTTCTACAAGAACATTTCTTTTAGCACTAATTATAATGGAATATGGATCCCTTTGGGCTTCCCAGCTGGCTCAGCTGGTAAAGAACACACTTGTCAATGCAGGAGTCCTAAAAGCTGTGGGTTTGATCCCTGGGTGGGGAAGATTCCCTGAAGGAGGGAATGGCTGTCCACTCCAGTATTCCTTGCCTGGAGAATCCCATGGACAAAGGAGCTTGGCAGGTTACAGTCCATGGGGTTGCAAAGAGTCAGACACGACTGGGGCAACTTAGCATGTGAATGTGCTTGGTAGCATCTTGTTTTGTGGAAAACTATTTGGTCAAATAATCTAGGCTACAACATAACTATATTATTCTAGAAAGTAAGATTTCTCAGTCAGCAATGTTAAATTCTTCATTCTAATCTAATGACCCAATTTGCTATATTCTGCTTCCTATACTGTGCTATGCTTCCCATGAAACAAAAATGTCTCCCACTAATGAGAAAATAGGAAAATAAAATGAGTGTATGTTATTTGCTTTTGATTTACGGGGTTATAATCTCTAGGTCAGTGACTAATTCTTTCATGACTTCTCAAAAATGGACAGGACATTTCAGAGCTCTTGGTAAATCTGTAATCATAGAATTGATTTTTGACAAGACTTTCTCTGTACAGCCAAGCTCTAACAAAGGGACAAGATAAACTTGTAAATCATTTATCCAAGCACCAAGGATTGTAACCATCTCCAAATTCTCATTTTCCAGATCCGAGGGACATAACTAGAACCTACAGGGAAGCCTTGAGGAAAATGTTCATTTTCTAAAGAAGAAGGATAGATGCTGAGGGCAGAGGTTGCAAGGAGAGAAACACCATCAGTCTAACTTTCTGTACCATATATCTTGACTGAAACATTAAGGTGTTACAAGATGTTTAATGACTTTCTATTCCTGGGGACACAAGGAAAGCATTTATTTTTCACACTTAACAAAATATGGCTTGAGCAATTATGATGTAAGTCGCACCCTGACAAAGTGAAATACTAAGTTCTGGAACCAAGTAAATGTGGTTGGCTTTCTGCCCATCTTCAGGGAAACATCATGTTGGCTCCGGTTACAAATGAAGCACATTTTCTGTGGTGTAAATACTTAAGTCCATGGCAAATCTGCTGTGATACTTAAAAAAAACAGAGGGCCAGTGTGGTTCATTAGATTATACATAGTCCTCCAATAGAATGCTTATTATGCTTATTATTTCACTTATTAGGCAAGTGAAAAATGCCTAATCCAAAAAAAAAAAAAACCAAAAATGAGACACATTTAAAATGATTATGGGTATGCTAAATATACCCACTTTATTGTTTCAATTAATTATATCTTCACTGAAGACTGAATTATAATCATATCCATTTTACAGATCAAGATAGAAAGAAGTTGAAAGCAGCTTTTCGCAATTTGTCTTCACAGAGTCAAGACAGATACCTAAGTCAATGGTGCTCTAAACCACTTCTCTACCACCCCCAGTCAGCAAGAACTTCCTGAGGCAGGCTAGCCAGCTTGTCTCAAATATTCTCTTTGGACATTCAATTAGACTAAATTGTTGTATTAGACATTCCATAAGAACATGTTAAGTATGCATTTTTGTTCTTGTACATTGAGTAAAAATTACAAAGGAAGTTTTCTTCAAAAACAAAACTCCAACATTTTGCAGTTATTAAAAAATTCAAATTACTGGGCTTCCCAGGTGGCTTAGTGGCAAAGAATCCACCTGCCAATGCAGGAGACTCAGGTTTGTGTGGCTTAGTGGCAAAGAATCCACCTGCCAATGCAGGAGACTCAGGTTTGATCCTTAATCCGGGAATATCCCACATGCCACAGAGCAACTAAGCCCAAGTGCCACAATTACTGAGTCTGCGCTCTGAAGCCTGGGAGCCAGAACTAATGAAGCCCTCATTCCAAGAGACTGAGCTCTGCAAAAAGAGAAGCCTCTGCAACAAGAAGGCCACACTGCAACTAGAGAGTAGCCTGCTTCAACTAGAGAAAAGCCTGAGCAGAAACAAAGACCTCGCATAGCCAAAAAAAAACAAGATTACTATGGGCTTCAGTTGTATGTATACATACATATATACATACATACATACATACATACCTATACATACAAGTGTATGTATATATTTTCTTTTTCAGATTCTTTGCCATTATGTGTTATTCCAAGATATTGAGTAGAACTGTTGTTGTTAAGTTGCCAAGTTGTATTCAACTCTGCAACCCTGTGGACTGTAGTCTGCCAGACTCCTCTGTCCACGGAATTTCCCAGGCAGGAATACTGTAGTGGGTTGCCATTTCCTTCTCCAGGAGATCTTCCTAACCCAGGGATCAAACCTTTGTATCCTGCACTGGCAGGTGGATTCTTTACTGCTGAGCCACCAGGGAAGCCTATTAAGTAGAATCCCCTGTGCTATATAGTAGAGAAGGCAATGGCACCCCACTCCAGTACTCTTGCCTGGAAAATCCCACTGATGGAGGAGACTCGTGGGCTGCAGTTCTGGGGTTGCGAAAAGGCCTCTATTATTCATATATTTTATATCTAGCAG
Source organism: Capra hircus (assembly GCF_001704415.2). NCBI lineage: Eukaryota > Metazoa > Chordata > Mammalia > Artiodactyla > Bovidae > Capra > Capra hircus. Next base: position 32,676,554 of record NC_030812.1, read on the forward strand.
CTTGCATGTGTTAATCCCAAACTCCTAATTTATCCCCTCCCCCACCTCCTGCCCTGCTATTTGATGGTGTTCTTTGAGGCACAAAGGTTTTGGTTTTGATGAAGTCTAAGTTATCTGCTTTTACTTTATGGCTTGTGCTTTTGGTGCTATATCCAAGAATCCATTGCCAGATATGAGGTCATAAGAATTTAACCCTCTGTTTTCTTCTAAAAGTTTTACGGTTTGGTGGTTTAGTCACTAAGTCATGTCTGACTCTTGTGACTCCATGGACTGTAACCTGCCAAGCTCCTCTGTCCATGGAATTCTTCAGGCAAGAATCCTGGAGTGGGTTACCATTTCCTTCTCCAAAAGTTTTATAGTTTTACCTTTTTAGTTTAGGTCTTTGATCAATTTTGAATTAATTTTTGTATATGGTGAGAGGTGAGGGTCCAGCTTCATTCTTTTGCATGTGACTATCTAGGTGTTCCAGTACCATTGTTTGAAAAGATTATTCTTTCTTTTTGAATTGTCTTGACATCCTTGCCAAAAATAAGTTGACAATAGACACATTGATTTATTTCTCGATTCTCAGTTCTATTCCATTGATTTATATATATGTCTGTCACTGTACAATGCCAGTACTGAAGTTTTTCAAAGAATAAAATTTTATAAATATTCATGATTGCCACAGTCCAGGATCTCACAATTCCAATATTTTTTAATAAAAAATTACCTAGCCTTGAGATTGGCAAATTATTTGGCTCAAATAATCCAACTACTTATTAAGACTTACACTATATCAGTAGTGAACTGTTAAAAAGTCGCCTGCTATCTACTATGTTTGGGATGAAAATTTATATGACAAAAATAAGTCACATTTTCTGATCTGACTGTGCTTGTTGAAAATGAAAATCTCAAAATAAAGTATATTACAGAATTTTGGAACTGAAAAAACAGACCAATCTAGGCCAACCTATTTGTGTTTGTTTTATAGATTACAAATTAAACCTTGGCTCTTTTCATAATAAAGATGTCACCTTTCCAAACTGTGACCTATAAAGCTTCTCCCTCATTAAAGTTATTTGCAAACTAGAAATAATTCAGGTGTTCTGACAGACTGTGTACCTCTCCAAAGGGAACAAACAATTATTGGTGTGCACAGAGCTTAATCAACGTCACTTTTGTAGTCAAGACTTGCCACACAGAGGTTGTGTCAGTAAATATTTAGATGAAAGAATTTTGCATTTGCCTTCTGGATACTTGGCATTATGTAGACTCAAAAAAAAAATCTTATTAGTAAAGATTACTTTAAAATGGAAACACTGAGAGAACATCATGTTTTGAAACAAAATGCTGAAGAAATCAACTAATAAATCACGGAATGATTGATTCAGAAATAATTTTGTATCCTACATATCTTATATATTTAAATTTTGTTAATGTAATTAATGTAGATTCATAGTGTGTTACTTTACAGGAATGTGGCTTTACTGATGTTTAATAAAAGTTCAAGCACTCTGTTAAGGACTGAATTGTGTCTCCTCAAAATTCATGTGTTGAAGCCATAATCTGCAATGTGACTATATCTAACGACAGGGCTTGTGAGGAGGTGACTGATACAGGTTAAATGAGGTGGAGCCCTAGTCCAGTAGGGCTGGTGTCCCTCTAAGAAGAACAGGCACTGGAGCTCTCTTTCCACCATGTGAGGACACAGCCAAAAGACAGCCATCAGAGAGACAGGAAGGGAGTCCTCACCAGAAACTAAATCAGCCAGCAACAAGATATGGACTTCCCTGCCTCCTGACTGGCAGAAACACATTCCTGTTGTTAAAGTCACTCAGTCTTATGGCAGTTTGCTAAGGTAGTCCAAGCTCACTAACACATACTCTTACTGCTGAAAATCAGTCTATACAATTTCTTGGGATTGGACCCTAGCATGGCAGTTCACACGGTATATACAATTGTTTTTCACTGACGTTACACATAAAAGGATTATAAGAAGATGTAAGAGGTATAAATCTGTTTTAAAAGGATACTCCCAACCACTATAGAAAATCATCACGTCACTTAGAGAATAAATGCTTTCACAGTAGACCAATACCAAGCTTGGTCTCTAAGATGAATAAGGAGATTCAATCCATACCACATTTTTAATAGCAAAGAAACAGATTACTCCCTAATGGGAATCTTTCTGGAAGAAGGAGAGGGATAAGAATAAGATTAAGGAAAAGAAGACTAGGAAGAAGTAGAAGAGAAGGAGGAGACCAAGAGAGAAAGGAGAGAAAACAAACTGCCGGGAGCCAGCGTGAGGAATCCCGCCCGTGGCAAAGGTCCTGAGGAAGGAAGCCCGACAAAACACAAAGGTGTGATCTGGCTTCAGGGGTTCCCCCTGGGTTTTCCTGAACATCTACCCCAAAAAACCAGAGTCTGCCTGCTTTATTGTACTGTGCTTTCCACTCTTCTGACATTCTCTGGAAAAAAGTTAACTCAGGGCTTCAGTCTCCTGCATATGAAAGGAATGTTTCAGCTCAAACCCCTTTGATGGCTCTCTAACTTGCCTGACAGGTTCCCCCAGACTTTTACAATTTGTGAATTGCTTACAGCCCCCCAACTGCGAGAGGCACAAAGCTTAAAGTATCTTAAAGATACAGAGCCTTTTCTAAAGAGCTAAAAATTATATTGGTGACAAGTTTCACTGTTGACTCAATGACTGCTGCCAGGCCTCCATATTCTTTATCTTTTAGGCACCTGAAGGACATTAATCAATGTAATTGGGATATAGGAAAAGGAATATAGTAGTTTTTATGTTAGCAACACTAGACTTTTGAGTTAATTACTTTTCTCTTTGTTATAAATCACTGTACTTCTTTCATTGTTATAAATTGTTGTGTCCTTGCTATGTAAGAATGTAACTTTATTTAGTGCTTTCTGAGAGTGGCACCAGACTTTGGGAAGAACAACACTTTTAAGACAAATAAGTCTTCTGGTTGACAAACCCTTATCAGAAAAGGGCCATAAAATGTTATTTGGCCTTCTGGCCAGAAGATGATATAAATCACCTAAGACTTGTGTATACGACTAAGTATGCAGAGAGAAAGCCTGGTCTCGATAAGATTCAGGGCTGCTGACGCTGCATAATTTTGTATTATCCATTGATCTCTATGTACAACCAAAAAGTATAAAAAGCCTGCCAGACAATAGAGGAGGGGCCAGTCACTGGACTGGTTTCCCCCGTGTCTTCTTTACTCTATTTTCAGGCTGAATTCCTATCTGGGGCATGGAGGTTCGCCATGTCTACTTACTTGCCCTGGCTTTTAAGATCCATGCGAGAGGGAGCCCAAGGTGGGGCACCCCCCGCTATTCAAGAGGACACCAGTGGCCTAATGTAGACGGTGCAAGCTCCTTGTCTTGGAACTTTATTGGTTTTCCACGTAAACCAAGTTATTCAGCATCTTTTCTCCACTAAATTTTCCTACTACACTATTCTTTACTAATCTCTTTTTATATTTCTAAATAAATAAGTTTTTCCTCACCTACGCCGTCTCCCCTTCGAATTATCCTGGATCCACCGGGGCAGGACCCCGGCAACAAATAAAGCAAATAACTTTGTTTCCTGTTCGTTCATTTGTAAATATCAGAGGGCTATACCTTGGAAAAAGTTTAAAAGTACATTGAATATTTAATCAGGAATAGAAAAGCTGATTCAATAATATTAATGCTGTGTATACACTTAGGCTGAGAACTTAAATGTTTCACATGAGATCATGCGTGGTTGAAATAAAAGAGCCCCAAGACTGGATATTCTTTAAGAAATTTAATCAATACTAAGAAAAACAATTTTACTCTTAAAAAAGGATGCTATTTCTGGAACTTCTACAATGTACTTGCATGAGTGTAAACCAAGGAATAATCTTAATAATCAAAACTCTGGGAGCTAAACGCCATTTAAAAGTTCTTTAAAATATCAAAGAGTTTAAATTCTCAGCCAAGTTGTCCTTAAAAGGAATTTAAGACTGTACAGGCCAGTTGAATAAAGCTATCCTATATACATTCCTTAAAAGCTTAATTCATTTATGTGTTAATCCATCTGCTTACCAATTGTTCTGGGAGACTTTGGTTAAATTCCCCCTCAGAGACCTGACTCCTCTAATACCCAATGAGTGAGAAACATTATCTTCTTCTGTGAGAAACAACCAGGATTAACAAATGGGATCTGTAATTGCATTAAAGTTTCATTAACACATTTCCGGAGGACGTTAAAGCGTACGCTACTTGTAATAGAGCTTATGGTCCTTTAATATGTCCACTAAAACTCTTTCAGTGTCCACGAGAGGGGCTTGCTCCTTGAGCTCATCTCCAAGGAGGTTAGAGAATTCTGACCGGTTGACTTAGACCTCATCATTCTGCCAAGAGGTGGTAATCAGTGTTGACAATACCTTCCTGTTTTGAAGCAGTTTCTAGGTGTTCCTTGTGAGCATGACTCTATGTATTACATAAATTTTGTATTACAAAAATTACAAAATTACAAAATGTAATTAAAAAATTACAAAAAGTCACAGACTTTGAAGGAGCGGAGGAGAATGGGAAGTCAGAAGAAACCACACCAGCAGAGGCCAGAATCCAGAGCAGATATCACCAGAAAGTGGTTTAATATTGGTTTTGGTGGAGAATAAAGGAGCACTGTGGGCTTGCCAGATGGTGCTTGTGGTAAAGAACCCTCTTGCCAGTGCAGGAGACGTAAGACAGGTCTGATCCCTGGGTTGGGAAGATCCCCTGGAGGAGGGCATCTCCAGTCTTTTTGCCTGGAGAATACCATGGACAGAGGAGCCTGGTGGGCTACATGGTGGGTGTCCATGGGGTTGCAAAGAGTCAGCCACGACGGAAGCGACTTAGCACACACACACACACAAAGGAGCACCAGAAGACTAACTGTTCCCCGATTCTTCTGTCTGAAAGTTCCTCTATCATTATTATATTTCAAATTAAGCCTAATCCAGAGAAGTCTGACCCCGTCGATTTTCACAAGGTCTTAAAACCACCATCCATTTGTTCTCTTATATTGTATACTGATACAAACACACATTGATAACCTAAGTGCCAGGCTTTACTATGCTCCTTAAAATACTTAAACTGGTAACATCATATTATATTTAGATCACAGAGATTAAGATTTGGACTGACTTATTGTGCAATATTTCTTCTTTATTATTTTTGAAGATGATATCAACTTTAGAGTAATTTAAACAGTGTTACAGTTTTCACTGCACAGACTAACATCCCAAACCTTGCTCCCACCTGTATCTTCAGATTCTGTGATCAAACTTTGCTTAACGAACTTCAGGAAACAGGAAAGAAGATTCTCTTACAACTCGCTGGGTCTTGGAGTAAGATGCTCACAACGGAAAGCCGGATGCTGGCAAGATCCAGCTCATAAAGGTTTACCCTCAGGCCTGTTGCTTGGCGGCAGTCTCTGGTAATAGGCGCCTCCATCCCTGCTGCTCCTGGAGGGCTGGGTGCCAACGACCTTAAGCCTTCTGAGATAAGAACATTTGCTTTTTCCTTGAGAAAGTTCTACGGGTCAAGTGATGGCAGGAGTAGAATGGAGGCAGCCTCTGCTAATCCAGGGCAACATAATCTTGAGCTGGAATCAAGGTCTGTGCATATATCCTATGGGCCGGACACAGATGTGTTCCCAGGGGTAATGTTCTCTGTCTCTTATTCAGTGTGCTAAGGAGACAGAATATAGTCTAGAGAAAGCTGCATGTCCAGCTTTGTTGGACCAGACTGTAATCAGCTGCAAAGCTTCTGTCTAGGTCTCTGCTTCTAAATCAGAAGCCGCCTGTGGAGGCAGAGGGCCTTAGTGTGAATCTAAGTTCATCACACTATTGGGTTGGCCAAAAGGTTCCTTTGGGTTTTTCTACGTGAACTTATGGAAAAGCCCAAATGAGTTTTTGGCTGACCCAATCATTATCTGGGCCTCAGTTCTGTCATACGTCAGTTGGAGGAGATTAGCATCTGCCTCCCAGGTTTGCTATGAACATAAAATGGTAGAAGACAAGCCTCAAAGGTAACAGTATGTGGTGGGTGCTTAGGAAGGCACGCTGAATCTGAAATTTGGTAGCCGCTCTCTCCACCGAAGAGTATCCCTCTCTTTATTTTGGCTTTGTGTCTCTTCTTACCTCCAGCAGATCTTCAGTAAAATTACTAACGTCTCAAGCTTAGTTTTTTCCTTTGTAATTGGAATCACAGGAGAAGACAGAATTATACAAACATACAAAGGGCTTTCTCTGTGCGATTCTCAAAATAAAATATATGACTCTCAAAAGCAAACTCTTAAAAAAAATTCCATTTTTAACTATCCTTTGCATACATGTGCATTTCCTCTGCCTACATGTCCCACAAATTTCTGATGCCAACTAGAAGGTAGTTCAAATCTGGTAAAAGTTGACTGAAGCCTTCCAATCTTTCTCCTAATTTTGGGGGGGTTGGGATCAGGGTCAGGACAGGACATGAGGTAGGAAGTGTTACCAGCATGGATTAGTGCAATGAAAAGGATAAAAGCTGAGTGAACATTCATATATGGACAAGTCTTGGTGTCCTCACTTCTAAATTAGGGGTTAAATGCCTAATCATATGAGGGATGTGAGAACTGAACTAGATAATTCATGAAAGCTGCCTAACACAGTGCCAGATACATAGTATGTGTTCAAGTCAGTTTAGATTTGCCCATCTTCTGAGTTCCCACAGCCTTCTCTTTTCCATGCTTTATGTCATGATTTGCATAATAACAGAATAAACATCCTCTCCCTGGTCCTTAAGGACAAGGACTCTCTCTGATTCCTCAGTACACTCCAGAGAACTAACCCAGTCATGAAAAACATTTACTTACAGAATGAATAAGACATCCCATATAATTCAGAGGGGACTGTGTAGGATTTTAGAGAAAGCTAATTCTATTTGCCAGTTATCAGTATTAGACTGTAAAGGCAAATGTACCAGAGAGCAGGAATATTAGTTAAGAGGAAAGGGAAGGATTTTCTATCTGGTTTTGCAGCCAGCAGGGAAGGAGGTTGTGCCGGGAGCAGATCAGACTGTCTCTTTCCTAGGAAGCTCACTGCAGATTGAGGCTTTCTACTGTAGAAATGAAACTTAAGTCCCCCAGTTGAAGGGAGCGTGCTTGCGTGCTCAGTCACTTCAGCTGTGTCCGACTCTGCAACCCTGTGGACCGTAGCCTGCCAGGCTCCTCTGTCCATGGGATTCTTCAGGCAAGAATACTGGAGTGGGTTGCCATGCCCTCCTCCAGGGGATCTTCTTGATCCAGGGATAGAACCCGTGCCTCTTGCATCTCCTGCACTGCAGGTGAGCCACAGGGGAAGCCCCATTGAAGGGGGAAGGTGATTGCATACTGCAGTACTCCCTGGAGCCCAGGGGAGAATGTGGACCCTTTCAAAAGGCATAAGAGAAAGGAAAGTATTATGTCTGTTATAAATATTGGCAAGTAATGCGATATTACCAACTTTTCAGTTAAAGGATTACAACATTGGGAGATAGTCTGGTAAAATAATGTACTCCGAAGTGACTTTCATATGAAGAAAACACAGATTTCTATTTGCTAATGTCTAACACATAGACTGTGATTAAAATCACTAGATAAACTTTCAGCCAAAATTACTATTTTGTTAAATAGAAACCACATGGGATGTAGTGAGTAGAAATGGTTGCTTCATTTTCTAACACCGTAGAATATGGAGGGATATATTCTCCTCCAAGACAGACCTAATGAACTACAGTGAAATGTGCCTCGAGACTCTTACTGAAATAGCACTTTAAAAAAATGCTATAGCAGAGCTTTCAGAATTTAAACAATCATGACTGTATTTGAAAGGCGTGAGGAAATGAGACTACTGTTCATTGGCCTGGAGGAATTGATCCCCTGCAGCAAGTTTGGCAGAAGTGTCTCTTGTATAACAGAGACTTTTTCAAATAAGTCCAGGTTTATGCTGGGCTTGGTGCAGTGTTGGCCACATAACAAGTGTTAAATAAAATAATAGCAACATGTGACACGGGAGCCTGATTCTCTCATTCTTACTGCTAAACCCACATACCAGATGGTTATACACACCCGTAATCAAGTGCAGAGCTGTGTGGGTTGGGGGCTGGCGTGGCAGCTCTGAGTCAGACCGGCTGCCTTTTCTCTCCCTTTTGTGGAAGAGCTTCACGACCTCCACAGTTATTAGGAGCCACGCTGGGGTCCTTGAGAGCTCATAGAGCCTTGTGCTGTGCTGTGCTTGGTCCCTTAGTCATGTCTGATTCTTCTGTGACCCCATGAACTTTAGCCTGCGCCCCTGTCCATGGGATTTCTCAGGCAAGATGACTGGAGTGGGTTGTCATTTCCTTCTCCAGGAGATCTTTCCAACCCAGGGATCAAATGTGAATTTCCTGTGTTTCCTGCATTGCAGGCAGATTCTTTATCCTTGGAGCCACTGGGGAAGCTCTGGATGGTTTCAGACAATTTCTGGGTGAGGCCAGTTTCCCTCAGCTATGCACAGAATAACTTATCAGTACCTCTTACCATTGAGAAGCAGCTTCCTATTAAGATGTGTAGCCACCTTGGCTAGGACAAGTACAATTGATTGTTTATGAGTACTTGAAAATATCAGCTCTCTAAAAAAACTTAACCTTGAGGACACTGCTGCTGCTGCTGCTGCTAAGTCGCTTCAGTCGTGTCTGACTCTGTGTGACCCCATAGACGGCAGCCAACCAGGCTCCCCACTACACTGAATGAAATAAATCTGCTGTGAAAGGACAAATACTAAATGATTCCACTAATATGAGGTCCCCAGAAGAGTCAAATTCATAGAGACACAGAGCAGGATGGTGGTTGCCAGAACCTGGGGAAGGAGCAATGGGGAGTTATTGCTGAATGGATGCAGAGTTTCAGTTTTACAAAATGAAAAAGAGTTTTGTGGATGGATGGTGGTGATGGCTGCACAACAATGTGAATGTTCTAATGCCACTAAAGAAAATGAAAGTGAAAGTCGCTCAGTTGTGTCTCTTTGTGACCCCATGGAGTATACAGTCCATAGAATTCTCCAGGCCAGAATACTGGAGTGGGTAGCCTTTCCCTTCTCCAGGGGTTCTTCCTCACCCAGGAATCGAATCCAGGTCTCCCGCATTGCAGGTGGATTCTTTCCCAGCTGAGCCACAAGGGAGCCCTAATGCCACTAAACTGTACACTTAAAAATGGCTAGAATGATGAACTTCATCATGTGTATTTTGCCACAATTCAACAAAATATAAAATAGATTAAATTGAAAGATTCACTGACATAGAAAACAAATTTATGGTTACGAAAAGGTAAAGGGCAAATTATTATTGTTCAGTCACTAAACTGTTTGCGACCAACTCTTTGCAACCCCATGGACTGCAGCACAGCAGGCTTCCCTGTCCTTCACCAAACCCTGGAGTTTGCTCAAACTCATGTCCATTGAGTTGGTAATGCCATTCAACCATCTTGTCCTCTATCTCCCCCTTCTCCTCCTGTCCTTAATTTTTCCCAGCATTGGGGTCTTTTTCAATGAGTCAGTGCTTCACATCAGGTGGCCAAAGTATCACAAAGAGAAAATCAGGAATTTGAGATTAACAGATACACACTACTATGTACAAAGTGGATGAGCAACAAGGGCCTACTGAATAGCACAGGGAGCTATGTTCAATGTCTTGCAATAACCTATAATGGAAAAGAATCTGACATTTATATAGAGAGCTGAATCACTTTGCTATATGCCTGAAACATTGTAAATCAGCTATACTTCAATTAAAATAAATATAAAAAGATATATACCTATAAATAAAAATCTAATAAGCATTTATTTCCTCTGAGGGTCAGTGAAAACCATAGAGATGTTCCTTCTATCATAAAAAGCCAGCAGAGGCATCTTGAAGCATTTAAGAGGCGGTCCTTCACAACACTCTTTTGTGTGGGAGCTGATTCTCCCTACAGCGAGTCCTTCTAGGTCAATGTGATACCATCTTCATCTTTGTGTCCTTGTGGCTCAAAATATGAGGTTCACAGTGTCCCTGGGTTTATATTACTAAGATAACCCAAATGCTAAGTGGACTCTTCAGTTCTACCAAAATTAAAAAAAAAAAAATCAGATTGCTTCTAAAGCAACTGAATTCAGTGGGAGGAAAAATGCATTTCTCTTTGAAATTTGAAGTTATATAAGTCAAACTTCAAAGAACACTAGCACATTCTTTCATGCTGCATTTTTTTTTTTTTGTTTGGTGGAGGGGGAGCTGAAGAGCTTAAACCTTTGCTGCCCTGACCTCATGTTTCACTGAAACTATATAGCCTGGGAAATCAAACTTCACACTGGACCAACCTCTGCCATGTGCTGGGTATTGACTCACCAGACAGCAGCCTGGTCAATAATTACCTGAAAGAAAATGCTAGTTTGATTTAAAAATGAAGCTCGTGTTTTCATGCTCAAAGCAGCTTCTCAGGGAGCAGCGTACCCTCGCATTGGTTTTACTCCCAGATGGAGATGCAGAAGGCTCCCGAAACCTTCCTCACTTGACTTTTACGTGAGGCTGCTTCTCTTACATTTACAAGTCTCTGTCGTGTAGTCGTGTCCGACTCTTTGCGACCCTGTGGACTGTAGCCCACCAGGCTCCTCTGTCCATGGGATTCTCCAGGCAAGAATACTGAAGTGGGTTGTCATGCCCTCCTCTAGGGGATCTTCCCAACCCAGGGATTGAACCCAGGTCTCCCACATTGCAGGCGGATTCTTTACTGTCTTTAGCCACCAGGGAAACCCTTTTAAGTCTCTACCAGGCAATAAAGAGGAATGTTATGGAGTATCTTTGTGTCTTCAAGGTCTTGTCTCCCCAGTAATACTCGAAGTTCCTTGCACAGAGAGTATCATATTTTGTTAGTAAAGTTGGGTCAGAGCCTATACTGGACACATTACCCAATACTACACAAGCTATTACCCAATACTTTCTGGGTGAAATGTGCTTGCAATTCATAACCAAGCGATTGGCTGAATGTCTACTGATTGTTTATTGAAGTGGATCTTAATGCAAACACAACTTCCCTCTTCATTGACAACCTTACCTGCAAAATTCACTTTACACGCTCTAAACTCAACTAAGTGGGGACAGAAGAAGTGGTTGTAGGCCATTCTCTGAATCAGTGATTTACATGATAAGATTGTTCATTTGCTTATCTCTCTTTGTTCATCTACTTAAAAAATGTTTTCTATTGGAGTAAAATACACATATACGTAACATTTACCATCTTAACCATTTTTAAGTGTGCAACTGAGAGGCGTTAAACACATCCATCATGCTGTGCAGCCAATACCAACATCCATGCACAGAACCCTTTTCATCTTGCAAAAGTGAAACTATGTACCCATCGAACAATACTTCCTCCCATCCCCACTATCCCCCCAGCCCCTGGCAACCACAATTCTACTTTCTGTCTCTACGACTGTAACTATTCTAAGTACTTCATGTAAGTGGAATGCAGTTTTTTCCTTTTTGTAACTGACATTTAATGTAGAAAACGTCCTCAGGTTCATATAGTAACATACGAAGGAAACAGAATTTCCTTCCTTTTTAAGGCTGAATAATATTCCATTATATGTATATACCACATTTTGCTTATCCATTCTTCTGTTGATGGGACATCTGGGTTACTTCCATGTTTTTGCTATTATGAATAATATTGCTATGAACTTAAATGTGTGTTTATCTACTTTTTAGCTCAACAAAAGCCCATAGTAACAATTCATTTGGAGGCATGAACACCATACGAGGATTTGTAACAGCAAAAGGATTCATGAACTATTTCAGCCACTAGCAAATATCCCTCAAGCCATTTTTTAAGCTAGTTCTAAGCTCCATTCCATTATGTGGCAAATAAAGTAGAATATCCATTTTACTTGGTTAAAAGTCACTCAAGGGTTCCACACACTGCTCAAGTGTTTTAGGATCATAGAAATACTTACTAGAAGGGATATACACAAGACCATTTAGTGACTCCCATTCTTCGTGTCCATCAGAACCACTTGAGGTTCTTGATAAAAATACTGATGCATAGATCCCATGCCCAGAGATTCTGATTTAACTGGCCAGTGGGTAGGCATCAGCAGTTTTCAAAGTTTTTTAGGTAACTAATGTGTAGCCAGAGTTGACAATCACTGATACAGCTTAACCCTCCTCCTCACTCCCATTGTGAGAGAGAAAGGGGAATAATTTGCTCAAAGTAATACAGAAATTGGCGGAATGATGCACACAGGAATTTTAAAATCCTAAATCTAGTACTCTAAACCTTTTGAAACTCCTTTATACAGTACTCTGCCTTCAACTCTGATCTTTACAAAGTACAAACACATCAAATACTATCAAGTGGATGATTTTTATCCAACCAAGAAAGATTTAAATTGAGGTTAAAGCCAAACTGGCAAATTTATTTTAGTTTTCATTTCAGTATCTGAATGGTGATGAAGCCAAAAGATGAAAGGATTCTACCTATTACCGGAAATCTGCCAAAGGAAGACAAAGTCGGTGTGTGCTTCGAGGTATGATACACTCCTAAAAGAGGTTCATCAGAGACAATGTTTAAAGCAGAGGAGAAAACAGAAATGAAACAACAGGAGAGATCCTAAAGATGATTATATTCTGTTGTAAAAGTCAAGTAATGGAAATCTAAGAGGACATACAAATGCCCAATAAACATTTGAAAGGAGCCTCAGTGGTCAGGAAGCTGAAAATTAAACCACAGCTTGATTTATCAGATTAGGAAAAGTGAAAAATGGATAACATGCAGGGTTGGCAAAGATATGGGGAAAAGGGAACCCAAGGCATATTTGGGACATGTGTTGCTTCCAAACAGCCTCTGAGGAGGAATGTACAAAAGGTCCTGGCAAGGAAGTCGTTGGGAAAGACTTACTGTTCTTCATTAACTCCGTTATTTTGCCTTCCACTCAGTTCCTCAACAAAGAGAATATCAAGGAGGGAGTTCCTAGCTTTGGATCAGGCTTCTGTTGCTTCTTCCATGCTTCAGATACAGGAGACTTAAATTCCTATTTCCAACTTAAGTGACTTTGAATCCATTTTGCTATGTGCTGTTGATGAGTCCACATTAATACAGAAAGTAAGCTCTTCGTGTAAAAGTTTCTTAGGTTGACTGGGGTGCTGGGGCGTATTTTCCAATGAACCCACTGAAGCTCTGATTTTCTTCCTCAATCTCCTTGAAGCAAAATTTCTGTACACCAAGCACCTAACTCTTGTCTTAGGTCTCCGCCGAGTGCGTGTGGATCACCTCCTGAGAAGCTCCTAATTCTTGTCTTAGGTCTCTGCCGAGTGTGTGTGGATCACCTCCTGAGAAGCTCCTAACTCTTGTCTTAGGTCTCTGCCGAGTGCGTGTGTATCACCTCCTGAGAAGCTCCTAACTCTTGTCTTAGGTCTCTGCCGAGTGCGTGTGGATCACCTCCTGAGAAGCTCCTAACTCTTGTCTTAGGTCTCTGCCGAGTGTGTGTGGATCACCTCCCGAGAAGCTCAGCAGTGTTTGGGCTGCTCTTCCTCCATGCACTCCAGGGCCCACTCCAGCAATGGATCTGTGTTCTCAACTGCAGACAGCAACGCTCACCCACTCCCGACCCTGGATTCCTCGTCACCAGGTAGCAAGTCCTCAGGTTCTGTGCTCCTGGGTGGTAACCTTTTCACCAGCTCAGCTGCAGGCTGTGCATCTCACACTATTTCTTGAGTACTTGCTGGTACCAGGCTAGCACTTCATTCTCTCATATTTGCATTTTAACTTCCAACAATCCAGTAAGGTAATTATTATTTTTATTCCTATTTACATATGAGAAAGATGAGGTTTAGAGAGTTCGAATGTCTTTCGTGAGGACACGTAGCTTGTAACTGGCAGAACGGTGTCACCTGCATGTAAATGAGTTTTGAGGAGTGAAAACATATTCTTCCACCAGCTTCCTCTTTTAGGAGACACTGCGTCTGAACACATCCCTGAGGTACCAGCTTATGTATGGGATGCTGACCCCAGGCTGCTGACTCCAATGACTAAGCCGAAATCCCTGCGGTACATTCACTGGAGGAACAGGCCTCTGCTGTCACTGCTGCCCCCTGCTGGAACCTGGTCTCTCTGCCAAGCTGAAGTCAGGGGCCATGCCGCGCCTGTCCCTGGTGCTCTAACGGGTGCTCTCTTTCTTCTGGGAAAATGGTGAAAACCTCAGGGAGTCTGCCCCCAATATATCTGCTGAAATTGGGACCCTAAAGGCCAGCTATCAGTTCCCCCTATATCCCTTTGGGAAGAAGAGAGAACAACCCCCTTCCTCCTGCTGCTGCTATTGCTGCTAAGTCGCTTGAGTCGTGTCCGAGCCTGTGTGACTCCATAGACGGCAGCCCACTAGGCTCCCCCGTCCCTGGGATTCTCCAGGCAAGAACACTGGAGAGGGTTACCACTTCCTTCTCCAATGCATGAAAGGAAAAGTCAAGTGAAGTTGCTCAGTCGTGTCCAACTCTTAGCGACCCGATGGACTGTAGCTTACCAGGCTCCTCCGTCCATGGGGTTTTCCAAGCAAGAGTACTGGGGTGGGTTGCCATTGCCTTCTCCGTCCTTCCTCCTAGAGCAGAATATTTGCAATCCTGTCCCATAGAGTGTCCCAGAAAGGCAGGCAATGTTCCATGGAGATGAGCAAGACTTGGACTCCACGAAGATCCCCAGCCTCCAGGGAGAAGGTCGGGGGTGGAAAGGGATAGTTAGGAGGTTTGGGATGGACATGTACACACAGCAGTATGTAAAACGGATAACAAACAAAGATCTACTGTACAGCATATGGAACTCTGCTCAATGTTACATGGCAGCCCGAATGGGGGCGGAATTTGAGGGAGAATGGATACATGTATATGAATGGCTGAGTCCCTCTGCTGTTCACAGGAAACTAGCACAGCATTGTTCATCAATTAGCTATATCCCAATACAAAATACAAAGTTAAAAAAAGATCCCCAGCCTCTTCATATGATGCAATATGGTAACTCCTTTGACATCTGGCATGGGCATTCACCAATCAGAACTTCAGGAATCTCTCATGAATATGAATCAACAATGAAGACTTGATCATCAAGACTGATGGCATCCCCTTTCTCCCACTGCCCTCAGACAAAGAATTTGTGTACACTGTGTATAGAAATGTTGCTTTAAGGAGATTAAGGAAGGAAATCAGAACTTCAGTGGATTCACTGGAAGATATGCCCAGGCAGCCCAGCCACCTTAAGACAATTTTACAGCATGAAATGCTTGCTTTCTGTTAATGCGGACTCATCATTAGCAAGTGGCAGAAATGGACTCAAATTCACTAAAGCTGGAAATAGGAATTTATAGTCTGTATCTGAACCATGGAAAAATCCATGAAGACTGATCCAAGGCCAGGAACCCCCACTGGGATTCTTTTGTCTTTGCCTATCTCTGCAGGCTGGCTTCACTCTGCACAACTTTAGAGGTGCCAGTGGAGAACTTGAGGGGAGAAGAGCATGGAAAACCTCATCTCAAACTCACATCCTCTCCCCTCTGAGATCAACATGGAGAAAGTCTTCCCAGCAGCAAATCCTGCAGAAGGATTCAAATTGTCCTCTTTTGCATCACGTCACCATTCCTGAGAGCTGCAGTGGGCTTCGTTACCATAAAATAGAAAGAAGTGCTAGGCAGAAAATGAAAAATGGCCATTACAGTATAATGAAAATGTGTTCGTAAGATTTACATTTGTTTTGGTTTTCATCAATTTTAGTTTTTAAAAAAATAGTTTAAATAGATTCCCAAAGACAGAATCCTAACTAATAACATTGTAACCACTGGAAATTAGGTCTTAACTTACCCGTAATTTTTTCCTTTATCCCGTTTGTTACTATTTTCATGCTTATTGTATGATCATTTGATAATTGCTTGTCTGCCCAACTGGAATGTAAACTTCATGAAGGCAGGGCTATTTTTTATTCACCATGATTTCCACAGCACTTAGAACATTCCTGGCATACGGCTGGCATCCAACACATCCTGTGAAGGTCTGAATAAAGAATCAACTCAACCTTTTCTAGGCTCAATATAAGTCACCACCAGATGATTCCAAAGCTAGCTGAAGAATCATAGGTTAAGAAACACTGACAGAAAGAAAGAGGAAGTGAGATGAATACCTGGAATTAGAAGATCCAACTCGCCTCACCATTTATGGTCTGACAGGAAACTGCCAGAACAGAAACACAATAATACCGAAAAATAATGATCTGATGAGCAAAAAATAAAAATTTAAGGTGGTCATAAAAGATTCAAAATTCTAGCTAATTCTGAAAATTTTAAAGTTTACAGAAAAAGCTAATATTTATAACATGTGAAAACCTGAATTTGGCTTAAGAAACCTACCACCTATCATTATATTTCTATTTGATCCAATTTTTGGATGGAAATACCATCAAGCCAGACATCCAGAGAGATCTCATTACTGGCCTGTGTTTAATGGAGCAACACATTGATGAAAACACACCACTTGGGTACTTCACTGGGTTGTGCTAAAAATTAAAGCCTTTCAAAGATTCTTGAATACACATGCTCTTGCCCTAGGTACACTTTAATAAAACATTTTAATAAAATACAACGGTTTGAGTTTCTGTTAATTAAGCTTACAGCTTCTGGTGGCCAGGACTTCCTGTGCCTGAGGTCAGGCCAGGACACTGGCTACTCAGTGTGGCTGTTAAGACGCAGAGAGAAGCATGTTAAGAAAAGTGGAGAATGAGGAATTTTGAGGCCTATGGGTACTCTGTAGGAAACCAAGATTTCTGTGAGGTCAGAGGAGGGGCCCAATGATATTGCGATTTATAATACGAAATACACATTTGGCTTTTTTCCCCATCCCTGACACAGGGCTCCTAAAACCTTTATAAATTCGTAAGTGACAGGCATACTAGGTGCATCTTTATTTCTAATGAGGCGACTCTGGGTGGCTCCTGAATGGAGACTGGTCACCAGAAAGAGCAAGCCATGAGTAGAAGCTTTGAATTTCCAGCCCACCCACCACTTCTCTAGAGAGGGAAGCAGGGCTGGAAGTGGAGTTAATCATTGATCTTGTTATGTGAGTAAGCCTCCACAATATAAAAGCCTACTCATATAAAAACAGTAGGGGGCTTGAAGAGCTTTCAGGTGGGTGAGCATGTAGAGATGAGGGGAGAGTAGCAGCCTTGGAGGGGGCACGGAGGGTCTGCTCTTTTTCTCCGTATCTTGCCCCAAGCATTTCTTCCATTGGGCTTTTCCTGAGTTATATCCTTTTATAATAAACTGGTGATCTAGCAAGTAAAGTGTGTCTCTGAGTTCTGTAAGCCACTTTAGCAAATTAATCGAACCCAAGCAAATTAATCGAACCCAAGGAGAGGGTAGTTGGAATCTCAATCTACAGCCGATGCTTCAGAAGCCCAGCGGACAACCTGGACCTGTAACTGCCATCTGGAGAAGATGAGTGGGAGGTGGGGGGTGGCAGTCTTGTAGGACTGAGCCCTTAGATGTGGGGTCTGATGCTATCTCCAGGGAAATAGTGTCAGAATTGAGTTGTAGGACCTCCAGAGGGTGACTGAGAATTGCCTGGTGGTACGGGCTTCCCAGGTGGCACTTGTGGTAAAGAACCTGCCTACCAATGTGGGTTCGATCCCTGGGTCAGGAAGACCCCCTGGAGGAGGGCATGGTACCCACTCTAGTGTTCTTGCCTGGAGAAGCCCATGGATAGAGGAGCTTAGCTAGTTACAGTCCATAGAGTTGAAAAGGGTTGGACCTGATGGAAGCAACTTAGCAGACACACGCACACAAGGGAAACCCCATCCCACATTGGCATTGGTACTAGAATCATCTTAGGTCCCCACCCCCTTTCCGCTAGAGACTCACACAGAGGGGAGGGGGCAGTGACTGACTCATGTGACTCGCTGGCGGGCAGTTCCATGCTTCCCTCCAAGGAACTGGGAGGACAATCAGCGTGGACACAGGTAAGTTCAGGGCCAGCATTTTGCTGATGCTTTGTCACCTTGCCTGACCTCAAACACCAGTTGAGAGGACTGGCCAAGACAGTGTCCCATACGATTCCACTTTCCATCCCACTGTAACACCTCCATAAGTCAATGTATGTTCAACACAAGGGTTACCCCGCAATGAAAGACTTAATTCCATGAACAGGAAAAAAGTATGCAGTAAGGAGAAATGAGGAATTTATCTGATAAAAGAGTTCTTGACTTTAGAAAGAGAAAATGGAAAGCACCAACTCTTCCGTATCAGCAATAAAATGGTCTTTGGGGATTCAGGCAGCAAAGCAGAAAGAGGTCAGACCATGTGGCAAAGCAGTTACCTTGAGTGATGGGCCTGGTGCACACAGCTCAGTGGCTTTCCTGGTGGGTTGCCCTCTGGTTCCGTCTCTCTGTCTGTAAAAGAATGAAAGGTTATCTAAGTTCTCGTCCAGGTTTAATTTTCAAAGTTTTTCAGTTAAAAATCATAAAACTTGCTAACTGTATCATTGTTAAGATGTTTTTCTACTCTTTAAGGGACGACACAGGGAGTATTTCCCAACACCGATGAGGGAATGAAATGACTATGAGATTGTACTTGTCTCATCAAAGCAACAACTCATAATGTGTTTTTTCAAAAGACACCTGTACTGTGTCGCTCTCTCAATCACTCGTACTCCACTCACTTTCCCCTTGTGACCTTTATTCCTCCGGAAGCAGTTTGAGAGCTGCTTCTTATGAGAACTTTTTAAAGGAGAAAAGTATTCTTGGATAAATTTGACTAAAGCATGACAAAATTTGGCTTCCCTCGTGGCTTAGTGATAAAAGAATCTGCCAGCCACTGCTGGAGACAGGGTTAGATCCTTGGGTGGGTAAGATCCCCTGGACAATGGCAACCCACTCAAGTACTCTTGCCTGGGAAATCCCATGGACAGAGGAGACTGGTGGGCTACAAGCCCACAGGATTGTTAAAAAGTCAGACATGACTTAGCAAATAAAACAGCAATAATGATTGACAAAATCAGTTTTTAAATTTAGTGTTGAGCAGTGGTCTCCATCACCTTTGCATATAATCACATTAGCATCCCAGTGTATCTTATTTTCTTTTTCATTCCCAGGTCATAGTTACCCCAGACCCCAGGCTCCTCCCACCAAGCTTAGCCCCGCCCATTACATATGCACATCCCAACACACTTTGCTTCCACACTCCAATGTCTGTATCCTGACTGTAGGGCAAAGTCTAAAGATTTGACTCAACCCTGGAATCCATGCTCACTGGTTCATGTCTGTCTGAGCACCCCAGCTACCATTACTCCCTTACACAATCCATGGTCCTGTCTCTGGGAAGATTCCCAGTTCCAGGCACATCCCAGACCCTTCCCACTTTGCTCATTTTCTTTACTGACTTGGACCATCTTCCCTCTTTTTTTTCTGGCATCTGAATCCTATCAGTTTTTCAAAACCCAGTGGAGATCACCTTTTCTCTATGGAGCTTTCCCAGAACTCTACATCTTGGAGAGCACTATCCTTACCTTGTATAGTCCACTGCCTGGCGTAGCAAGAAAAATTAGCTCAATAGTCTTGAAAGTATTCCTCATGGGGCCGTGATTTCCTTAGTAGGGCTAGTCTACTTTTAGTCAGCACTTAAAAGCTCATAGGCCCCCTAAGCATGGTTGGGTGAGAGAGGACTCTAAGTACAAAGGTAGTCTCCTAACTAGTCTCAACGGAACAGGACTAGGAGGCCCAAGGGTGAGCCAACTTCCAGTGAGATGAAGAACCCCAAGAAGGGCCAGAGGCACCTTCTCTCACCAGGTGCAGTCTTCTGAGTCCTGAAATCAGTGTCCTTCTATTTTTTACCACCGTCTCCTTCCCTCTCTCTCCTAATCTTCTGGAGTAATTAGAAGGGGATGGGTAAAAGTTGAATTCCCTAAGACCTGGGTTTTTTCTCCTGAGCCTAAGGCAATTAAACCTAATTTTTGCCCCAGTGGGTCAAAGTAAACTTTTGACCCAGGTGTGAGCAAGGTCTCTGCAAGGAGAGGTTTGATGGAGGCCTGAAACCACAACATTCAGAAGGTGATTTGCTCAGGGTGATACTGAAAGTGATAACATAATTCATTCACATTGTTTTTGGTTTTGTTTTTTTGCCACACCACAGCATGCAGGATCTTAGTTCCCTGACCAGGGATAGAACCTAGGCCCTTGGTGGCAAAAGCAGGGAGTCCTAACCACTGGACCACCAGGGAAGTCCTCTAATTCATTCACATTGATTGAACTCTTACCCTGTGGCAGGCCTTCTTGTTTGTACCTTTCATTCATACATTTAATTCTTACAACAGTTGTCTAAGCTGGACATTATTCTCTCCCTTTTACAATGAGAAAAACTTTCATGTCCAAAGGTGAGCTGCCTTTCCCCAAGTCACATAGCTAGTGAGTGGCAAAGTTGTTTTCATTTAGGGGAAGAACCTTAGCTTAACTTTGCTGTTGTTGCTAAGTCACTTCAGTCGTGTCCGACTCTGTGTGACCCCATAGACGGCAGCCCACCAGGCTCCCCGGTCCCTGGGATTCTCCAGGCAAGAACACTGGAGTGGGTCGCCATTTACCATAAAACCAGAGGAGAGAAACTCACGTGTCTGCAGGAAGCAGAGTCCTCAACACATCCCAGGCTTCTCGAATGGTACCTCTGGGATCTCAGGGCCTCTCATTACCTGAAATAAGAAAATGGCAAAAGTTTAATTATTCATTTTCCATCACCCTTAATGAGGGGATTAACTGCCATGTGAAACAAAAGGAAATAGCCTGACCTTCCGGCTGTCAGGAAGTGATAATTAACTAAAACCTCTAGTCAGTGGAAACAGACAAATGAGTGTTTTACTGATCTTGATGCAAATGAGCTGTCAGGGTCACTAATTGAAGTCACATAACAGAGCAATGACAATGAAAAATAAACACATGCCCCAAATAGACATTTTCTGAAGTACAGTTTGTTTACAGACACTCTTCAGGAGTTTCCAAAACTCCGCTGACTCACTTTATGTCTTAGGGTTCTGAATATTTTGAAGGGATAGGGTTTGCAGGGCCCTACTTTGCTGGGAGGGCAGCGGAGGGGAGGCTGTGTGCATGGGCAGGGAGGGGAGTTGTCAACTAAAATAATCAACAATAAGAATAGAAAAGAGTTTTATTTGAACCAAACTAGCCCAGAAGTCAGCTTCCCAGATTACTCTGGAAAAACTGCTCCAGAAAAGCAAGGTTTCCCACACAGTTTTTTATCTTGTCAGAACAAAGAACATTAAACAAGTCACGGTTACATTTTTTTCAAGGTTTTTTTTTTTAAAAAAGAACAGACCAGCATGTACACAAAGAGTCAGTATGGCCTTGGCTCCTGGGAAGGCAGTCTTATCAGGGAAGGAAGACCAGAACTACATCCCAGGATGGAGGGCATTAGGCCTTAATTTCTAATATGGACATTCTTTACCTTTGGTCAATGTGCCCTTTTCCTTAATAATTAAAGTCCATGTGCAGTGAACATTTGATAGGCTACAAACAAGCTATTTTGGTTAGCCTCAAGTTTAAATTAAATCATGGGTAAGGCAGAATGACTTCCCCAAACCTCAACATGTGAACATTTGTCAGAGTCTGTTTAGCCTCAGATTTGAGGAGCATCAAGTAAGTGGAGACTAATTTGGAGACCTGTTCATCTGAGCCTCAGGATCAACTGGTTGGTTTTTCATTACTTGGTTGATGGGTTTGACCAAAAGTTACTGCAGGAATGATTCACGGAACCATTCTGCTGCACAGCATGTAAACACAGCCTTCTAATCTAGACTTTAGCTATTAAAATGGTCATAAATAGCTGCAAATTACTACTGTTGCGTAACTGGTGACTTCATCATGGCTCTGGCCAAGCAGATGGAGCCGCATTCCAGGCAGTGCTGCAGGGCCTGGCTGGTCCTCAGCCTGTGATGAGTGCAGCCTGGCAGATGTGACATGGATGACAACATGGCCTCCTCCTTGTTCCAGAGGAACACATTTTCCAAAAGGCCATCAAGCCTTCAAAGCCTCACACATGCTGCATGATATATAAGTATATAACTGCCCCAAATATGGCAAAACGAGTCGCTATTAATAACCCTAAGAGTCATGGGGATTTGGGCAGTCCAGTTCCTCTGCCAAAAGTTAAGAATGTTTGCTCAGTGTTTTGATTTTTTTTTTTTTAACTCTGTTCTCGATTTGCTTCAGTACATCTCCTATTTAGCTACTCCACTGAGTATATGTCACACTTTATCTGTGACCTTACTAGGACATACCAATGCATACAGGATGGGAATGGAAGGCCTTTTAAAGCTACTGGGGCTTTCAAAATCGTGTCTAGTAAACATTTTCCATTTCTCTCTACCATAGCAACTATCGCCTTTGCCATATATGTGGAAATTACTAAAGGGCCAGGGAAGAAACTCCCTAAGTTACTTACATTGATTATAAAATAATATTGTACCGTTAATTATTTCTTGAACATTTATTCTCACCAGACAGTGTTTCTATACATTGCTAAGCTTTGCATCAACCTTCCAAAGTGGGTGTTATTCCTACTTCACAAACCAGGACTCAGACATTGAGTAACTGCCCTGAGCTGATATGCAAGTGACTCTCAGGGCTGGAATACAAACTCAAAGCTCCTTGACTTGAGCCATATGAAACTGTCAGCGGTCAATCATTTCTGACCATCAGTGGCGATTTTATGGTTTAGCCCATTCTGTGTTGGTTCTGAAAGGAAATCTAGAATCTCCTTCTGACATCACTGCTCATTTGATTGGAATGTTTTCAATGCAGAATTGGGAGGAGAGGGAGGGGAAATGGTCAAATGATCTATTTTCCTTCCACTGATGATTATTTTTATGACAGTAAAGACATGTGAAACTGCACCAAAAAAAAAAAAAAAAAAAGGGCAAAACATGTCAAAAGCTCTTTGTTCTACTCACATTGTCTGATACATTCTATCTGAAAATCTCCACATGGAAATATGCTCATCTTTTCGTAAGAGCAATTAAAGTTTCTTGGGAATAACCAGAAAGTCAATAGCATAGTGGCTTAGATAGGAGCTATTGTCTATAACAAATTATTTCTCTGAGTTTTTTTAGAAATAATTCATAATAAACTCTTCTTTTTAATTCAGTTTTCTCCAATGATAAAGTAAGAAAAGGAAATATTATGGCAACCGATAATAATTATTGCATTTAATACAAGATAGCTGCTGCTACTGCTGCTGCTAAGTTGTCAGTCATGTCCGACTCTGTGCGACCCCATAGATAGCAGCCCACCAGACTCCCCCATCCCTGGGATTCTCCAGGCAAGAACTCTGGAGTGGGTTGCCATTTCCTTCTCCAATACATGAAAGTGAAAAGTGAAAAGTGAAAGTGAAGTCGCTCAGTCGTGTCAGGCTCTTAGCAACCCCATGGACTGCAGCCCACGAGGCTCCTCCATCCATGGGATTTCCCAGGCAAGAGTACTACTGAATAGTAAATTGTTAAATGTATCATAATTGGGATGTTTAGTGTCACACATTTGGGTCAAAAGAGAAATAATAAAAAAAAGGTTAATGAGCCTTAGAGTGAGATTTCAGTCAGAGGAAGAATCTCATTTTACTGAAGGGGAAACTGAGGCAGAAGAAAACCAAATTAAATAGCAGAACCATTCAACTCATTGGCAATACCTTAGTGACTAGCATTCAGTTCTCTTCCCAGTTAACGCGCTCCCTCCCTAAAATCACAGTCTGGCTCTATGTAATATTGTTTACTGTACTCTACATTTCTTTTCCTTGAAGATATCTGGAACAAATAATGAGATGTGCCTAACAAGGTAATACATTAAAATGAACTCAATATCCTGGGTGATTATATTCTAAGATGGGATGAACTAGATTCTTATTGAAACAAGATGATCAAATAACTTCAAAAGTAGATTCCTATAGGTCTACTACTAGACTTCAAAGTCTGACTGGCCTTTCTCACGGTCTGAAGAAGTTTCCTTTCTATCTGACCCTTTCCAGACTCTCTGTTTACCTCTCATATGGGAGGCATCTGATTTCAAATACTGAAGGATTTAACATGACTCAAGGTTTTGACTCAATATTATGAATAGAAATATGAAACATCACAAAGTTTATAACAGCTTTACCATATTACTTGTGAACCAAATGACACAACCAAATGGGAGAAGTACCCACAATGAAAGAACTCCTAATATTTTTCTAATATAATGATAAGCATATAGAGAAAGAAAAGGAAAATAAGTGTATTAACTGATGGATGAATGATTCAGCTTCTACATTAACAATGACTGAGTCTGTAAAAACTGGCATGTTTACAAAATAAATCATATTACTGAACCAGAAAAGACAGGTGCATAATATGCAAGTGAACCAAACACGCTCACAAAATAATTTTCATTTATTTCCATATATGATTTTCTTGAGTATTCTGAATATTACTCTAGCCTTTAATGACATGCAAAAGGGAAATAAAATGTTAATGATTGCTAGAAAAAACAGTCCTTTATGCACGAAAATAACTTGCCTTAAAGAGTATTTATGAATAGCACTGGATTCAAGAGTTTCTATTAATAATCCTTCATTGGCCATAGGTCAAGTCTGTGAGAATGGCCCCTTTTCCAAGGAAGGAGTGGAAAATTGCACAGTGTAGCCCTTCCTTCGCAGCCGCTGGGTTTATGTGCTGACACTTGCATTGATGAACATCTGCTGAATGTCCTCACTGGAAATTCAGCTTTATGACTGGCAGGTAATGGACGTGACCTTGCGGATTTATGGACCGATGTTGGGAGTGTACAGATGGAACAGGAGGTTGTGCTGGCTCAGAAAATCCCTTCAAATACCTATATTGGCCTCATTAATCATGACCTTGTGACTATGCCTGGGACACCTAAATCTTCTTTTCCTGGGCTAAGTAAACGCTGCTTTCCTGTCTTTCTCATCCTCTTCAAACCATTCTAGCAAAGTTCACATGGAAGTCCAGAAAGAGTAGCAAAAGGGGAAAGGAAAGTTTCTGAGAATGTCAGTTCTGACATTGTAAAATTTAAGAGAGGTGGAGAAAGAGTATTTGTTCAATTTATGTATATAATAAGTATCCATCTAAGTGAATGTTATAGGGGTCAGCCTTCATAAAATACATTCATATACTAAGGTGCCAAGTATGCAAAGATGGTGAGGACATAATCCTTTCCTATTCTCAGGCACTTACAATTTGATAGAAGAGTTTTGTATGTGTGTGAGTGTATGTGTTGTAGGGGAATAGAAAAATGTTTCTGCATAATGATAAGCAGCTCTTTTAGGCAGAGAGCATGGTCAGCTACTGAGATAAAAGAACTTGCTCTGGGAAGATTCCAAAATATATTCTAACCAATGCCGGAAATGGTATTGGGAATTATTATTCCTTGGTGTCTAATGCTGCACTCTCACAGCAGTGCTTTTTAAAGATATTGCTGGAGAAGCCAGACAATTTGATATGGGGGAGTTTTTCTGGTCATGTTCTTTCCTCACAGGAGAGAGAAGGGCTGCATCAAAGCAGGGTGCCGGTCGGGAAGGGAAACCCATCAGTCAAGAGGCTGTTGGTTGCCAGGAATCTAATCTCACGTGAATTAACTCAAATTAAAAAGAGGAGTTACCTGTAAAGATAAAACTGGCAATCTTACGGACATCCAGAGGCAGGAAGCAAAGTCCAGGTGGATGTCATAGCAACCTAAGCTGGGAACTAGAATGTCAGTGGGTCTCTGATTCTCTCTCTCTCTTTTTCACTCTTTCTCTTTTGACTCTTTTCCTTGTGTGGCTTTTTTTTTTTAAAGCATATCTAATGCCTTCCCTCTAAAGAGTTGGCTTCCTCTGATTATTTATAATTTGGCTTTCAAGTAACTTTGGTTGTATTTCACTTCGGCATGCACTGGTGCCAACCTCAGTCCAGACGTGCGCTCTGAGCAGGAGCCCACAGCCACTGACGGCCATGTCTGTAATTCGGATCAGATTTTGAGAGAGCGGCCGTCCGTGAGGCTGCTCCTGGTCTATTCAGATTGGGGCGAGATGGACATGGGGTGGGGTCAGAGCCATTTAGGCCTGTCCTTTACAGCAGAGACTGTGAACAGCAGGAATTCTCAGACGTAGGAACTGGGGAGAAGGCACACGTGTCCGGCAGAGTGTCAACCACTACTCCAAATCAAATGCTTCCTTCTCACAGCGTGGCAGGGGGCAAGCCTCACCTGGAGAAGAGAGGAAGCCTGTCTGCTATGACACAAAGCTGAGTAGCACAGCATTTGGGGCATGGATAATAACGTGGTTTCTGAGTCTGCATCCTTTTCTTCCTCAACTACAAATTTAACAGAAAGTAACTGATGTTTCAGTGGGGGTGCTGCCATCTCTGTGAATGGGGCCAAGAGAATCTTTGGGTAAATTGAGGAGACACAGCTAGATAAATAAGCAAGTAGGTGTTAGCTGCTCAGTCTTGTCTGACTCGTTGCGATCCCATGGGCTGTAGCCCGCCAGGCTCCTCTGTCCATAGAATTCTCCAGGCAAGAATACTGGAGTGGGTTGCCATGCCCTTCTCCAGGGGATCTTTACCTAGGGATCGAACCCAGGTCTCCTGCATTGCAGGCAGATTCTTCACTGTCTGAGCCACCAAGGAAGACCCCATGCAGCTATATACTGAGGTATTTTTCATTAATTCATTCAGTTAGTTAATGTTAGTAAGTACCTATTCTATCTTGTGCTAGAAGAGCAGGAGAGCCCTATATACTCCAGAGGTTTATTTTATTAATGGCTCTTTGGGGTATGTGTTTGTTGACTTTCCACTGAATACAATCTAGATATCACCAGAGAGAAGTTCCCAAAATACTCTTGGGATTTTTGTATCTAAAAATTTCTAAAAGCAAAATACTAATAAATACAGATATATAATCAATGCTCACTATGGGTTCTTAAAACTAAGTTCAGTCCAGCGCCTGGATAGGAAAACTAAACAGAAAGACTAAAATAAACATAATCCGCCTCACTTTCCCTTTCTCGCTTTTGTGCGGCTTTAATGTGAGCTTCTAACTGGGAGGAAACTTACTATGTTTGCTACAGGCAGATGTTTATGTGTGTTTTGAGTTTTAAAAATCTAGATAAGGAGCTATAAAAAGAAGGAAGAGGGTGTTCATTTAAGAAGTCGTCCTTAAATTGTATATTTTGAGGGGTGTATTTTCCATAGCCATACTTTTCTTTATAGACATATGAGTTATCTTAGGTATTCCTAGTTGATACAATAGTCAGAAACCTGACCCAGGCATCAGGGGACTTGGGTTCAGTGTAAGGTGTGTGAATCTAAAGGAGTCTCTTTCCTTCCATGATCCCCAGTGTTTTGTCTTTTTGGCTTATCCATCAAGTTAGTGGGGGTGTCCCCAATGACTTAAAGGGGCGCCCCAATGACTTAATGGGAAAGAATTATCTATCAAGTTGGTGGGGGGCACCCCAATGGCTTAAGGGGGTGCCCCAATGACTTAATGGGAAAGAATTATCTATCAAGTTGGTGGGGGTGCCCCAATGACTTAATGGGAAAGAATTATCTATCAAGTTGGTGGGGGCGCCCCAGTGACTTAATGGGAAAGAATTATCTGTCAAGTTGGTGGGGGCGCCCCAGTGACTTAATGGGAAAGAATTATCTGTCAAGTTGGTGGGGGCGCCCCAGTGACTTAATGGGAAAGAATTATCTGTCAAGTTGGTGGGGGCGCCCCAGTGACTTAATGGGAAAGAATTATCTGTCAAGTTGGTGGGGGCGCCCCAGCGACTTAATGGGAAAGAATTATCTGTCAAGTTGGTGGTGGCGCCCCAGCGACTTAATGGGAAAGAATTATCTGTCAAGTTGGTGGGGGCGCCCCAGCGACTTAATGGGAAAGAATTATCTGTCAAGTTGGTGGGGGCGCCCCAGTGACTTAATGGGAAAGAATTATCTGTTAAGTTGGTGGGGGCGCCCCAGTGACTTAATGGGAAAGAATCTGCTTGCAGTATAGGAGACGCAGGAGACTTGGGTTCAATCCTTGGGTCAGGAAAATCCCCTGGAGGAGGACATGGCAATCCACTCCAAGACTCTTGCCTGAAAAATCACGTGGACCGAGGAGCCTGGCGGGTTACAAAAGGAGAAGTCAAAAGAAGAAGGGGCGGCAGAGGATGAGCTGGTTAGATGGCACCACCGACTCAATGGACAGGAATTTGAGCAAACTCTGAAAGATAGTGGAGGATAGGGGAGCCTGACAGGCTTCAGTCTATAAGGCTGCAAAGAGTCTGACTCAACTTAGTGACTGAAGAGTGAAAGTGAAAGCTGCTCAGTGGTGTCTGACGCGTTGTGATCCTATGGAACCATACAGTCCATGGAATTCTCCAGGCCAGAATACTGGAGTGGGTAGCCTTTCCCTTCTCCATGGGATCTTCCCAACCCAGGGATTTAGTGAGTGAACAACACCACAATCAAGTTATTAGCAGTGTCAACTGAGAGGTAAATGTTAACACTCTCTGAAAACTGGAGAACACCATTCAGTAAGCATCCGAATTTGACTGAGTAAACTCAGAACTTTACTGAAAAATCAATATTATTGCCTGACCTTGACACTAAAGTTGTCTTACCCAAACTTACAATCTATTTTTGGTGATTGTATAATCAAAATTCCATCTCAAATATACTTAAACTAACATACTTAACTCATAGTGGCTGCATTGCAAGTCTATTTTCAGAAAAAAAAAATGCTGGAAGGAACAAAAAACATTGAAAAGGGTAAGTACATGGATATTTATAAATTCCTATTAACTGCACAAAACAATAATTTTAATTTTTTTGGAGAGTAAAAATCTATGTACAACTAAAATGCAAAACAAGAACAGAAAAGGCAGGAAGGTTAAACAGCTTGGAAGGTTTAAGGATATAAAAATATCAGAGGAGTGGTAAAAATAATAATTTTTATAATTCTGTAATAAACCTATGTTTTGTAATCTCTAGGATAACTATTATCAGCATAAGAAACTAATGTATTATTTATGTTATTAGAATAAAAAAATCAATAATTTAAAATTTTAAATAATCTAAAAAAGGCAAAAAGGAGGGACAAAAGCATAAAACAAGGAAAAAAGGAATATGAAAGAGCTTAACAGAAAGTGAAAAATAAGATAATATCTAGAAACCTAATTATGTCAGCAACTACACTGAATGTAACTGCACTAAATTTGAAGTAAAAGACTATGATTTTCAGACTAGGTTTAAAAAAACCCAACTGTATGCTTTAAATATATTAACAAAGAAATGTTTAATGTAAAAGGAAAGATAAATATATCATGCAACACTAACAACAATGAAAATAATTATGTGAATCTACCAGTATAAAGCAATGTGAACTTTAAAGTAAGAAATATTATCAGAGATAAAGAGAGGTCAGTCCAATAGGAAGATATTACAGCCCTAAGTTTCTCTACACCCAATAGCATTGTTTCAAAATAAATCAAACCAAAATGGACAGAATGAAAAGGAAAAATGTTCAAAACAACAATAATAATGGGCAGCATTAGCATA
Organism: Capra hircus; assembly: GCF_001704415.2. Lineage (NCBI taxonomy): Eukaryota > Metazoa > Chordata > Mammalia > Artiodactyla > Bovidae > Capra > Capra hircus. Next base: position 32,706,185 of record NC_030812.1, read on the forward strand.
ACTTTCTCAACAGCTGATAGAATAAGCTAAAAATAAAAAATCAGTAAGGATATAGAAGATAATAACAGTATAATTCGCAAACCCGATTTAATTGCTTTGCACATAAAATTACACCTACTAATGACCATTTCATATTCATTTCAAGTATCCCTGGAACATTTATTAAAACCAGTGTATTATAATATCAGTTCAGTTCACTTCAGTCACTCAGTCGTGTCCGATTCTTTGCGACCCAATGAACCGCAGCACGCCAAGCCTCCCTGTCCATCACCAACTCCCGGAGTCCACCCAAACCCATGTCCATTGAGTCAGTGATGCCATTCAACCATCTCATCCTCTGTTGTCCCCTTCTCCTGCACTCAATCTTTCCCGGCATCAGGGTCTTTTCAAATGAGTCAGCTCTTGGCATCAGGTGGCCAAAGTTTTGGAGTTTCAGCTTCAGCATCAGTCCTTCCAACGAACAATAGTCTCAGCAATGTCAAAATGTTTAAATACTTAAGAATATCTTCTCTTACCACCTTGAATTGAACTAGAGATTAATAATGGAAACAGAAAAAAACTCAACTTATTCACATATTAATCTCAAGAAACTAGAAAAAGAGTAGCAGTCAAACCTAAGGAAATAAATGATAGAGTTAAAAAACAAATCAAGGAAATAATAATCCAACATATATAATACAGAAAATCAACAAACTCAAAAATTGGTTTTGAAAAGATTAGCAAACTTAATAAAACCAAGACTGATCAAGAAAAGTAAAAAAAAAAATACCCCAAATCAGCAACAACAGCAATGAAAGGGAGCTATCACTGTAGACGGCACAATAAAAGCATGCTAAAAATAACTGTATTCAGAAAAACTTGACAATTTAGGTGATATAGACAAATTTGTTAAAAAACACAACTTACCAAAGCTGAGAGGAAAAAGAAATAGAATATATGACTAGTTCTGTGTATGTTTTAAAAATTTGAACCCATTATTTAAAAGCCTTTTCCCAAAGAAAAATCTAGGCCCAGAGAGCTTATCAATGAATTTTCTGAAAATTTAAGGAAAAATAACCCTTATATAATTTAAACAGAAGCAAAATTTCTCAGACATTTTTTAAAAAAAGCATAAACTTGATTTAAAAACTCTGATAAGCATTCTGAGAAAACTGCAAACCCACCTTTCTCATAAACATTGCTGAAAAATTCTTAACAAAATATTAGGAAATCAAATCCAGTGATATAGAAAGCTGAGTGCTGTTTAGTCTAGGTTTGCAAGTAGGTTTAACATTTAAAAATCATAAACTTAGTTAACCACATTCACAAAGAGAGTAAAATCACATGATCATCTTGAATGCAGAAAAAGTTTTTGATAAATTAATTCAACATTCACTTGTGATGAAAATTTTTAGCCAACCAAAAATAGACCCTCCTTAATGTGATAAACAATATCTACAAATTACCCACAGCAAACATCATTCTCACTGGTAGAATACTGAAATCTTCTTAATACTAGGACTGGGTTAAGCATGCCCACATTGTAACTGGGCTTCCTTGGTGGTTCATTGGTAAAGAGTCAGCCTGCCATTGCAGGAGATGAGAATTCAATCCCTGGGTCGGGAAGATCCCCTGGAGGAGGAAACAGGCAACCCACTCCAGTATTCTTGCCTGGAGAATCCCATGGACAGAAGAGCCTGGCGGGCTACAGTCCATGGGGTCGCAAAGAATCAGACACAATTTAGCAACTCAGCAAAACAAAACCACATATAACGTTATAACTAGAGGTCTAGCCAGAGCAAAAGGCAAGTGAAAGTGAAAGTCGCACAGTCCTGTCTGCCTCTTTGCCATCCTTTGGACTATACAGTCCATAGAATTCTCCAGAACACTGGAGCGAGTAGCCTTTCCCTTCTCCAGGGGATCTTCCCAACCCAGGGATTGAAACCCGGTCTCCCACACTGCAGGCAGATTCTTTACCAGCTGAGGCACAAGGGAAGCCCACAAAAGGGAAGGGGAAGAAAGAAAAGTCATGGAGATTGAAAAGGAAGAAATGAAACTGTCATTTTTAGACAATAAGATTATGTACATAGAAAATTTATAAAGAATTTATAGATAAATTCTTAGAATTAATAAGAGAATACATAAAGGACACTGGATATAAAATCAACATACAAAAATTAGTTGCTGTAGAATGAACGTTTGTGTTCCCTCCAAAATTCGTATTTTAAAATCCTAACTTCAACGATGAAGGTATTCGGAAATGGCGTCTTTGGGCTCTGACCCCATGAATGGGATTAGTGCCCCTACAAAAGTGTCCAGAGGAATCCCTGACCCTTTCTACCACGTGAGAACACAGAAGAAAAGCCACTGTGTATGTACGAAGAAGATAGCCCTCACCAGACACCAAATCTGCCAGTACCTTGATCTTGGACTTTTCAGCTTCTAGAACGGTGAGATATAAATTTGTTATAAATTTATAGCTCAGTGGGTAAAGAATCTGCCTGCAATGCAGGAGACCCTGGTTCAGTTCCTGGGTCGGGACGATCCACTGGAGAAGGGATAGACTACCCACGCCAGTATTCTTGGGCCTCCCTGGTGGCTCAGCTGGTGAAGAATCCACCTGCGATTCGGGAGACCTAGGTTAGATACCTGGGTTGGGAGGATCCCCTGGAGAAGGGAATGGCTACCCACTCGAGTATTCTAGCCTGGAGAATTTCATGGACTGTATAATCCATGAGGTCACAAAGAATTGGACACAACTGAGTTACTTTCACTTTCATAAGCCACTCAGTTTATATTATTTTATTTAGCAATCTGAGCTATGACATAAGCCATATTTACTTGTATATACTGGCAATAAACAAATAGAAAATAAAATATTTATAACAGTATCCCAAAACTCAAACACTTAGAAATAAATCTAATTGAAGATGTATAGGACTAACAATTAGAAAATTATATTGAGAAAAAATAAAGGAAAGCTAAACGAGTGGACTTGTTATGGATTGGATGACTCGGAATTACAAAGATATAAGTTTTTCTTCAGATTATTACATACTTCATGCAATCTCAACCAAAATCCAAGATGTAGGCTTATTTTTCCCCCCCAGCAATGTACAAATCAATACAAATCAATTCTAAAATTCATATGGAAATGCAAAGGCCAAGAAAAGCCAAGCTTTTCTTGAAGAAGAACAAATACGAAGGACTCACACTATAGCAGGAACTATTATTATAAAGCTATGGATAATCAAAACTGTGTGATACTAGAATAAGAACAGATAACTGTCCAATAGAATAGATCCATACATATATGATCACATGATTTATGACAAAATGACCATGAAATTCAGCAGGGAAAAAGGTCTTTTCAATAAATCATGCTGGGTCAGTGGGATATCCGTATGGAAGAAAATGTTTATTGACTTCTACTTCTCATTACACACAACAATCAGTTCCAGATGTGTCTTAGTCCTTTTGGGTTGCTGTAACAAAAATACCATAAAAATTGGCATCTGGTGAGGGTCTGCTTCCTCATTCATGAATGATGTCGTGTTGCTATGACCCCCCTTGCCAGAAAAGGGTCTCTCCTGAGTTTAATCTCATTCAGGAGGGTTCTGCCTTTATGAACTAATCATCTCTGCAATGCCCCATCTCTAATACCACTACCTTGGGGATTAAGATTTCAACATATGAGTTCAGGGCAGAATACAGATATTCAGACCATAGCAATATTGGGTTGGAGAGATAAATTGAAAGATAAAGCAATACCCTTTTGGATGGAACACATTTTCATAACCTTAGACTAGGCAATGCTTTTTAAAATAGGAAAAAATTATGATTGAGTCACAGAGTGGAATATTATATACCTGTGAGATTAATTGATGCTTACATTCAAAAATACAGATGAAACTCTCAAGCACAGAGTTGAGCAATTAAGAGCCACACAAGAAGAGTATATATTCCATGTATATAATGTATCATCTATTTCTGCTTTATTGACTATGCCAAAGCCTTTGACTGTGTGGATCACAATAAACTGTGGAAAATTCTGAAAGAGATGGGAATACCAGACCACCCGACCTGCCTCTTGAGAAACCTATATGCAGGTCAGGAAGCAAGAATTAGATCCCAATATGGAACAACAGACTGGTTCCAAATAGGAAAAGGAGTACATCAAGGATGTATATTGTCACCCTGCTTATTTAAGTTATATGCAGAAGACATCATGAGAAACGCTGGGCTGGAAGAAGCACAAGCTGGAATCAAGATTGCCGGGAGAAATACCAATAACTTCAGATATGCAGATGACACCACCCTTATGGCAGAAAGTGAAGAGGAACTAAAAAGCCTCTTGAGGAAAGGGAAAGATGAGAGTGAAAAAGTTAACTTAAAGCTCAACATTCTGAAAACTAAGATCATGGCATCCGGTCCCATCACTTCATGGGAAATAAGATGGGGAAACAGTGGAAACAGTGTCAGACTTTATTTTTTGGGGCTCCAAAATCACTGCAGATGGTGATTGCAGCCATGAAATTAAAAGACGCTTACTCCTTGGAAGGAAAGTTATGACCAACCTAGATAGCATATTCAAAAGCAGAGACATTACTTTGCCAACAAAGGTCTGTCTAGTCAAGGCTATGGTTTTTCCAGTGGTCATGTATGGATGTGAGAGTTGGACTGTGAAGAAAGCTGAGCGCCAAAGAATTGACGCTTTTGAACTGTGGTGTTGGAGAAGACTTGAGAGTTCCTTGGACTGCAAGGAGATCCAACCAGTCCATTCTAAAGGATATCAGCCCTGGGTGTTCATTGGAAGGACTGATGTTAAAGCTGAAGCTCCAGTACTTTGGCCACCTCATGCGAAGTGTTGACTCATTGAAAAAGACCCTGATGCTGGAGGGATTTGGGGCAGGAGAAGAAGGGGATGGCAGAGGATGAGATGGCTGAATGGCATCACCGACTCAATGGACATGAGTCTGAGTGAACTCTAGGAGTTGGTGATGGACAGGGAGGCCTGGCGTGCTGCGATTCATGGGTCGCAAAGAGTCGGACCCAACTGAGCGACTGAACTGAACTGAACTGAACGTATCATAACAGGCAGAACAAATCCAGAAGTCAGGAGAGCGGTTGTCACTGGGTAGTTAGTGACCAGAAGGGAACACGGAACCTAGTGGGTGCTGGTACATGCTCTGTTCTTTGATTTGGGGGACTTGGCCCCTGTTTTGTTAATTCTCTTCTCTCTGCGCTATGTGATTCTTATCTCAAACTGTCTTTGCTGGAACCTTTTTTCTTCAAAATTGTTGGACAGACCTCAGTTTCTGCTTGTGTAGTTATTCAGTTTACTTTCAATATACATGATGTTTCATTAGGTTTTACTGAGGTTCTGCAAAATGCCTGCCTCTCAGGATTGTTTCTGGAGACCGATTTTTTTTCTTCCAGGTAGTTCTGTAGCTCTCCGAGAACTCTTTCTGATAAGAGTTCTGTGTTCTCTGTCCCGCCGCCTCTCTAATGAACGATCGCCACTCTGCCTTCTTTACGATGTTGTTCTGCTTTTGCTGCTCTGGTATTATTATACTGTTGAAGAAAGAGGAAGAGATCCTCTTGAATAGAAAGTGTAATTTTCTGATTGGGGCAGCATCATGATGCCGCTGTACTTCTTGTGTAATTGAAGATTTCACTGGTTAATGGCTTTAATAGCCTGCCCAGGGATGACAGTGTTGTTTCCAGCCAACCTGAATACGTGGTCTTATTGACAGACATACCTCTTAGGGCAAGAGGTTTGTCATGCTATAATCATTTGGTATCACTCAACATTAAACTCATCAAACTACTCTTCTCTATTATTTCACACTCAGCAAATTTGCTTGTGATTATAAACTTGGCTTCCCAAAGCTTTCTAACAGGCAGAGTTCTGATCCACTTGATGTTTGCTTTAAATTCATAGATAGGTATTCTTTTGGCTTATGTTATAAGCCATTCTCCACATGTCAAATTAACTCTGGGGCATTAAGAATATCGAGCTTGAATCTAGCATCTTAGGGTATGTTGATCCTATCAAGGTAGTCTATCTGGAGAAGCCACTATTCAGCTTTCCTCCTAGACACACCCTGTTGTTCAGTCGGTAAGTTGTTTCCAACTCTTTGCAACCCCATGAACTCCAGCACACCAGGCTTCCCTGTGCTTTCCCATCTCCCTGAGTTTGCTCAAACTCATGTCCATTGAGTCAGATGCCATTCAAGCCAATTCATCCTCTGACAAGCAAACAAATATATATGATATCCATCAGATCAATGTTATTCTGCTTATGAAAACAGAATTAAGGTCCTCAGTGACTTCCCAGAAAAGGGGATTTAGGAAAGAGGAATTCAGATGTCCATAAATTCTAATAAACATCATTGAATAAGTGAAAAATTCCACTTTGAGATAAATGTGGACAGCTGCCACACTAGCTTGTTTTTCCATCATCTATCTAGCTGTTTCTCCAAAGGAGGAAATGTCAGTGAGCAGACTCATCCTCCAGCAACTTGTTCAGATTTGCACATCACCTCTCCTACACAAACCTTCCTTGTTCTCCTACCGTGCATTTCTATCACAATGCAGTAGGCAAGCAGCAGCACATCAAAACTGCTCTCTGGAGAGAGTGATGATTATTGTTTTTTTAATTTTGTTTTTCCCTATAGTTCAGAACCCCTCTGGGGACTCTCCAGTGTGTCACAGACATTGCCAGTTCTCTCTCCTAACTAAAGGTCTTCACCCAGGATGCTCTCCGTAACCTGACAGCTTCAAGTCCCCCGGGGCTTTGGGCAGCCCAGGCATGCAGACTGGTGGCTCGTTCCCATCTGCAGCAGCTGAGAGTTCCATGGAGAGTAAGGCAAGCCTGAGCCAACAGCAGGTTCTCCAAAGGAGGACCAAATGAGGACCTGCTGTGCTGCAATACAGCCTGGCTCAGGGGAGCCACATAATTAGTACAAACATCACTGTGGTGGGATACCTCTCCAGCTCTGTTTATTTTGTACATAAACCTAGCTTCGGTTCCACTAGGTTCAACAAACATTTGTTAAACATCTGTGCTGTGTCTGATCACATCTAAGGCACAAGAGCAACAAGGATGAAGAACACACGAACAGGACACCCTCTAATACCCTTTTACAACTTTAGAGCTCCCAAAGCACTTTTCACATGTCTCATCTCCATCAACCTTGTGAAATCAAATAGAGTATACATGGGTACTGCATTTCCATTTCACAACTGGGAGGGTTGAGAATCTGAAAGACTGGGTGAATTCCCTAAGATCACACAGTTAATAAATGTCTTAAGTTCTGGGACCAGAACCCAGGGATTCGAGTCTTTATTCAATGCTCAATTTCACCATATTGCTCCCCCACCCCTTTTTACACATGGTCATTTGGCATACAGTTAAGAGGATGTTTCAGACTGTTTACATGTGCCAGGAAAGAGACACTACTTTTTTAGCTTTTAATTCTCCATTATGAATGCTGTGGATAAAGTAAGCCAGAAGGATTCATATCGGTGTTCAGTCACTAAATTGTGTTCGACTCTTGTGACCCCATGGACTGTAGCCCGCCTGGCTCTTCTGTCCATGGGATTTCCCAGGCAAGAATACTGGAGTGGGTTGCCATTTCCTTCTCCAAGGATTCATACTATCATTGCTTAATTCTGAGAGATCATTTTCATCCCTGACCACTCAAATGATTTCTTCTAAATTATGTTTGTGTGTGCATCCAATTCAGTCTGTTGAATCAGCTACTTAGTCAACCAAGAAATGATTGACTTAAAATTAGAAGAAATGAGTAACACCTAAAATTCTGCTTGTACTGGAATTTTCAATGCCCAAAGTACATATTTTGTGTTGCAAATATTTTAGCTCTTGGTTATATCCAATTTGAAATGGAATTATATAGTCTTATATCCTACAATTATTCTAATAACACTACACATTCCTAGAGGAGAGCAACCATATCATGGGTCTGGGAATGTGGCCAGAACTAACAATATTGCTGAATGGAATTTAAATTATGGCTGACCATTCTACTCCCTAACAGGAAGTATCAGAGCTAATGGTTGAGCATGAGATCAGAGTGGGACAAACTTGGGTGAGAGATCTGGTTTGAAGTAATCTTGGGCAAGTTATATAAACCAGCTAAGCTCTACTGCCCTCCTTAGAAGATGGGGATGTTAATTGTCATCCTGTAGGATCTTTGTAAGAATTAAATGAGAAGCCTGGTAGACATTGAGAATGAATGTTTGGTCTTATTATCAAGCCCGCTTCCTTGGATCTTTCCAGAGGTCCTTCTGTCTTCCTCCATTTAAATGCGATTTTTTTTTTTTCCACTAAAAGGTCAGAGTTCCAGAGTCAATTATTACTCATGGAGCATCCACCACAGAGGGTCTTGTATTTGCTGAAAATAACTGAATAAGTATTTGCTGGTTATATGATAGAGTGTTTATTATATTCTCTCATTTTACTCTGTTTTGTGTAAATGTTGACTAGCAATTAATGATTGCTTCCAATCAGATAGTTCCTTGAATAATCATATATCACCTTTACAAAGGTATGATAAATTACTGCTACAGGAAATTGTGTTTTTTAAAAGATATAAAATTGGATTCTGAACGCTTCATGTAGTTCTCTAAACTGAGTTTGTTAAAAATTATCCATATTTTTCAGAAAGATAAAATTAGCCCCAATTTTGAGAAATATAATAGCATTTAAGAATTCAATTAGATGATCCCTTCAGGCTAATAATAAGCAAATGAAAACTAGAGCATCTACCATTTATGACCAAAATCATAAAAGGAACCATAACGCTAGACGCGTGGCTTTAAGACTGAGTTTTATAAAGCACGTTTTCATCTGCTTATTTCATTCCTAAGGCTGAGAATTCAGAGTATTGAAAAAAAGAAAAAAGAAAAAAAGGTCTGTTTATTTCTCTTGTTACATAATTATGACAAAGAGAAAATCATCCTTTTGCAACCTTTTCAGGTTCCCCACAACAATGAATTTATTCTTTCAGCAGAAATAAAGTTACCGGTAAGATTATAAATGGGCTTCCCAGGTGGCACTAGTGGTAAAGAACCCGCCTGCCAATGCAGAAGAATTGCAAACCTGGAAATGGGGATGACTGGCCAATAAGAAATATGTAAGTGACTACATGTGCCTGATCCTAACGTGACCTGTGAGCTACAGTAGCTCGTATGTATTGCTAAAATTCTCAGATTAACAGACAGCACCCAGCACTTAGCAGATGCTCAGGAAATATCTGCCAGATAAATGACAGCTGTGCTAAGAGGGGACAGCAATTATAGTACCTCAAATCAGGGGAAATCAGAGTCACTTCCTGCCTGAGAAGTTAGAAGAGTGTTTGCTCTCTGAAACTGAATTGTTAGTCGCTCAGTCGTGTCCAACTCTTTGTGACCCCACAGACTGCAGCCCGCCAGGCTCCTCTGTCTATGGGATTCTCCAGGCAAGAATACTGGAGTAGGTTGCCATTTCTTCCTCCGGTGGATCTTCCCAACCCAAGGATTAAACCTAGGTGTCCTGTATTACAGACACATTCTTTACTGTCTGAGCCACCAGAGAAACTAGAGTTGCTGAATATTAAGTCGGAGTCACAAAGAAGAAATACTGATGCACATGACTTAATCATCAATAACTTGAAACAATGATAAGTTCTCACTGTAATTTTTCTTATCCCAAAAGCATTGCAGAGAAATAGAAAATGCAGATAAGAGATGAAAAATTTAAAACCACTGTTATAAGTATATATTCTTTCAGATGATCTTCTATACATACAGATAATTCATATACATGTGTATTTTCTTTTGTAAAAATTGGAAGAACACTTTTTGGTAATTTTTTTGTTATGTCACAAGAGATATTTCTCTGTTACATTATTTTTAATGACAATATAGCACAATGCTGGATGGATGCACAATCATTTATTCACCCACATCCCTGTTGAACATTAAGGATGCATCTTTGTTTTTTTTTTTCTTTTCCTTTGAGAAATGATGCTGCCCCTTTGTGATCGAATACTTAATAAATTAAAGTGATATCTTGACTATAGGCAACTTGCTCTCAGTTACTTTTCCTGAAACAGCAATAAGACTGACATCACTGGTCAAAAAGAGGAGTTTGTGTCTACCCACTGCAGTGATAACTGACCCAGAGGAAGGAACTAAACCCAGATGGGTTCTAACTGGTTAGTACTGTTCTAATCATGTCTTCCTGGGGCCTGGGCAACAGCAGATCAGAAAATCAGATTCATGTTTTGAAGTTAAAAGGAACTTAAGAAATCATTAATTGTCATATCCTTAATTGATTCTTAGGTTTTATGGAGAGATGAAAGCATTTTCGCCCAGGACTAGAACTTAGATCTTCTCAACTCAGAACCTGCTGGTTTTCTGTAATCACACAGGGACTTGACACTTTTATAATTGAAGACTCTGAATAAGTAGAACTTTGGGTCTCAAGGTTGACAATAGCAGGAGCAGATGGCCCATGTTTAAGCTCAAGTGCAAGAAAACCATCTATGTACAACTTTCAAAGGGATGATCCCAACTGGTTCTACAACCTTTAGCTAGAACACCTCATCCAAACTTGAAAACAGTATGCTAAGTGAAAGAAGCCAGACACAAAGGCCACATCTTGTATGACTCCATTTATGCTAAATGTTCAGAATAGGCAAACCCATGGTGACAGAAAGTAAATTAGTGGTTGCCAAGGGCTGGCAGGAGGGAAATGGGAGTGACCGCTTACTGGGTCCAGGGCTTCCTTTCAGGAGTAATGGAATTATTCTAGAATTAGACAGTGTTAAACACACAACAGTATATTTTCGAATGGTCAAAATGATGAATTTTGCTTATGCAAATTTTATCTCAACTAAATTAAAAGCAACATCAACAACAACAAAAATTCTATCCAGTCCATGTCAGTGAAGACAGGAGATAGAAAGAACAGATGGGGGTGGGGGGTGGACTGGTGGTTCAGTGGTTGGGACTCTGTGCTTTCACTGCAAGGGGCATGGGTTTGATCCCTGGTTGGGGAAATAAGGTCCTGCATGCTTTGCAACCTGTCCCCACTTCAGCCCCCACCCCCCAAAATAAAGGGAGGAGCAAATGGGTAAGTGGTGATTGATTAAATAGTTGCCCCACTGTGGGCTCTCCCTGGGGAGGGCATGTGAGTACTTGCTGCATGTTCCATCCCCATTCCCTGCCCCATTTCTAGCTTAGGGAGATTCCAAAGAACCCAGCCACAAGGTGACCCATGCCACCTGGAGTTCAGAGCACAGGGGTTGGAGCTTGAATCTGCACACTGCCAGAAGCACAGTATTGGGTTCAAGATCTGGTTCAATCACAAATCTTGGAGAATTTACAAAAACCAACTGGAGCAGGCCAGAAGGTTGTGGAGCAGAGTGCACTTGCAGAGCTGGTGGGCAACCTTATGTGTTTTCTGTGACCTAAGCTCCAGTCACATTGCAAAATCCCTACCAAGAGGGCTGTCCCTAGAGTGTGCTTTCAGCAGAAAGCTTCCACCTGCAGCAATCAGGCCCCTGCAGAGCTAGATACTCTTGTGAGTTGTCCGTGAAAACCACTCAAAAGTCCTCTCAGGTTAAAAAGAGGTAACTTTATTATTATTATTTTAACTTTTAGGCCACACCAGGCAGCATATGGGACCTTAGTTCCCTGACCAGTGATCAAACCCACACCCCCTGGATTGCAAGACAGTCTTAGCGAAGTTATCACCAGGGAAGTGAAAAAAGAGGCAACTTTAGGTTAGTGTCCCAACTATACCTGATCACAGTATGTGTGCTGAAATTAAATGAGATACAGAATGTGAAAGCCCCTCACAGCATATAAAGTTCTATTACAGTGTTCATGATTAGTAAAAACGACTCCAAATTATCAAATTAGCCCTATACAATTTTTTTGTCTCCTAGCTCTAATTCCATGTCTTTGATCACAACCTGAGAAATTCTAGAAATCACAGGGCTAGAAGACCCCTGAGATTTCATTTACTCAAATCCCTGCCCCCAGGCAACCCGAGCCAAAGGACCACACAGGCTAGATTCAGAATCCCATCAAATGTCAACCCACTTTCTCCTATCCTGGAGTCGTTACTGGTCAAAAAAACACATAAAAAAAAACCAAAAACTGATAGATTGTGCCATGTAGAAAAGACCAGAGAAATATCTATCCGTCCTATTTTAAACTTCTGAGAAGGCAACTCAACCATCTGTCTTGGCAACCCATTCTAAGCTGGAACCACCCTGTCAAAAATGTCTCTTTTGGTTTAATCTAAATCCTTCAAATGGAGCCTCAAGCTAATTTTGTCCCATTCCATTTTCAAATAATTTGGAACACAGTTGTTTACCATCTGAATTATAGGATTATACAATATCACAGGGTTTTGGTGAGCAGTAAATGAAATAAACACGTAAAACACAGAGGTCATATCTGACACATAGTAATAGCTCAGTACCTATTTGTTTATTATTACCATCATATACACTAGGATTCTTGTTTCAAGTGACATGAAACGCAACTCAAAATAATTGAGGAAGAATAAGAAAGGAAAAAGAAAAAGGGATGTGGGTAGAGAATGTAATTAGAAGGGAAATAAAATTGTGCAGTGGCCTTCAGGCACTACTGGATCCAGGACTCAAATAATGATCACAGGGCTCCTTTTTCCCTCTCTTTACAAGCATTTGAAGTATAGACAGCAGGAGGGCAATGAGTACATTCACGCTGCCTAAGAATCTGCCTAAGAAACTGCCTCATTCACCAGTTAATTTATCAAAAATTCCTTCAAAGACAAGTAAGTGGCAAGCACAGTTCTAGAAGCTAAGAACAGAGCAGTGTTCAAGATAAAACATTTCACCCTTGTGGAATATACCTTCTAGTGGAAAGGGTGGATCTGGTAGAAGAGATCCCAGAAAGATAAAACATTATCAGTCACAAAGTAAGGGCCCACCTTACACCATCATTAAGATCAACTGTTGGCTTTCTCTCACCAAGCAAACCCACCCTTTGCAAAACTCTCTTCCTCTTGGTAAATGTGCAGAATCCCCAAAATCAGGTCTTCAAATGGGTAAATAAACTTGCCTGGGGATTTTGAGTGCATTTAGTTTATTTAGGCTGTGTAATCTTTGCACAAAGTTTCTAAGATGTGCCTGCAGCCCTAATAACATAACATTCTGCTTCCATTTTCAAAAGCTACTTTTCTTTTTAAACCATTTTTGTTTGAAATATAGGTCTTTCTCCCATCTTCATTTTTTTTTCCTTTGAATAGGATGTTATTTAGTAAAATACTGCAAAAGCCTGGTCATCTATTAGTCATTTAAAAAGTGTTCCTCTGGGTAATTTTAATCTATTTCTCTGAGCTAATCATTCTAACTGTAAAAATGAAGCCCTGTACACTTTTTTTTTTTTGAGAACCCAAAGAAACGTCGCATAAACTTTAGAAAATCTCAACCTCTGCCTTTCCCCTGAGAACTTGCAGTAAGAAATGTTTCCTGAAGCATTTCAAACTGTATTATGATAAACTTCAACTTTTCAGAAAACCAAAACTAATATGAATCAAGCTGCTCTCACCTGAAAAACCTCAATTAACCAGTGCTATTTCAGATTCACTCCACAAACAGCCTAGCTAAACTAACGATGCACACAATTCTATCTGCATTTGGCGCTGGCCTAACAGATCTGTGCCATCACATGAATCCATTCATTGACAATGTAGAGACCAACGCGCACTAAATTCAAGGTGGCTCGTGTGTGTAGCGGGGCCGAGAGTTGGTCGTCTACGTCATCGCTTCTATTTTTCAAGTACTATTACAAGTTATGTGCCCTGCCCCCAACTGTTTTTCTCAATTTAGTGCGTTTCAATGTCCCTGTCCCTTCTGCTTTGATTAGTATCTCTTGTCAGGGCAGTAATTTAGCTCTTTAAATCCGGATATGATGTATAAATGGGTCATTTGGCTCAGTCAAATCCCATCATTAAAACTGATCTCAGAATTAAACAAAAATGGATTTTTAATCCTGAAGCTCATCAGCTCCACCCCCTGACTCCTCACTTTGCCCGGCCCTGTCCACCCGGTCTCGCACCTTTCCTAGCTTGCCTCTTGGGAAGGGATGAAGAACCTCGCCAGACACCCCTTCCGGGATCAGTCCCTGTCCCGCGCGAACACATTTTGGAAAAAAAAAAAAAAAAAGCCTGGCTTTGGGATTTTTTTGCTTTTAAGCGTAATACTCTTATCTTTGCCTTCCAGGCGGAAGGTCGGATCCAACCCTTCTTTCCTGCGCTTCTCCTTTGCGAATGGGGCACGAACCCCGATGCTTCCTCCCGAGTTAGGAAAGGGACCGAACTTCCCCAGGAGGTGCGCAGCGTCTTCGCGGCGCTTTCGCGGTTCCTTCCCCCAGTAGGAGCTCCTGTTGCACCGGAGGGAACGCGCCCGATTTTTCTGCATACCCCCCGCCCCCCTTATGAGGGCGGAGACCGAAGCCGGCTTGGCTTCGGTGTTTGTTTTGCAAACCTGTAAAACCCACAGTACTTAGCGCTGTGCGAGCCCCCCGGGCCTTCGCCCAAAGAAAGGTAGCGATAAGAGGTCGAGGAGCTCAGCGGACTCGATGGGAGAAAGACGCGACTCGCGCGGTCACGACACGTGGGTCTTCAAGGCTGTGACCTCTAGCTCCCGGGCTGGGCGTGTCCCTTAACCTCCCTCGACCCCACCAGCCCGCGGGTCGGGGCTGGGCTCGCCGACGCGATTGGCAGCAGTGCGCGAGAGCGTCCTCACCCCTGGGTACGCGAGCCCGGCCTCCGGTGTGGGTCCCCCGCCCCGCCGCGCGGCCGCTCTCCCGGACCCAGAGGGGCAGGAAGAGGGCGGCAGCGGGGCCGCGCGGTGGCTGCGTGCAGGGTGCGCCGGCCGCCGCTCCGATTGGCTGCACCGTCGCCCCCTCCCGCGCCGCGCGCCCCCCGCCGCGCGCCCAGCCGGCTCCCGCCCGTAGCCCGGGAGCAGGTTCACGCTGGAAGGAGGACGCGCAGGGGCGGGACTGGTCTCCCCGCCCCGCACCCGACCCTGAGCGCGCGGGGATAAAACCCGGCCGGTGGCGCCGGGGAGCTGGGGCCCTGTTGCCTCCCGTGAGCGGAGAGGCGGGGCCGGCTCCGATCCGCTTCCCGCGCCCCCGCCCCTCGGACCCGGGTCCAGGAGCCTGGCGCCCCACGCGACGACCGTATCGCCCAGGCGGTACCTTCAGCCGAGCAATGAAGCAAGCCCGGGAGAACCAACCGGAGCCGGTCGAGACGTTTCCTGCGGCCGGGGTTGCTGCTGCTGCCCCCGAAACGGCGGCTTGAAACTCTCCAAAGTTGCGAGCCAGTGAGAGGCTGCCGCCCGCCGGGAGCAAAAGGGAAAGGAAGTCTAAAGATGCCGGAGTGACAGACAGAGACAGACGGACGCACAGACCTGCAGAAGACACCGCGTCGGCGGCCTATCCCCGGAGCCCGTGAGGCGTCCCAGCTCTGTGAGTTGCTTTCTGGACGGGTGGCTTGCTAAGTATTTCCCTGTAATTGTTTATAAGACGCGTTTGTGTATTTTTGTGTCTCCTAGAGAGAAAAAAAATAAAAACCAACAACAACGAAGGATGCACCTTAAAAAACAATTGAGTTTCTGATATTGAGAAGGTTGTGCCAATAGAATGGAACTGTAAATGCCTGTAAGCAGGAGTAACCCAGGAAAAATTGGCATCTAACATAGACTCCCCAGTGTGAAAAAACCCTCCGTTTCAAAAGTTATTGGAAAGAAAGCCAGATATTACTCTTAAGGGTTAACTAGTGCTAGTGAATCTTTTGCTTTTTAAACCCCTCTTTTAATATTGATTTTTTACCAGGTTCACTGGTGGGAGGCTGAGCTGGTGGAAAAGGCTCCTGGAAGAGACTCAGAGGCGACCATAATGTCTTTACGTTTACACGCACTGCCCACCCTGCCTGGAGTTGTCAGACCGGGCTGCAAGGAACTGCTGTGTTTGTTGGTTATCACGGTGACTGTGAGCCGTGGCGCCTCCGGGGTGTGCCCCACCGCTTGCATCTGTGCTACTGACATCGTCAGCTGCACCAACAAAAATCTGTCCAGGGTGCCTGGGAACCTTTTCAGGCTGATCAAGAGACTGGATCTGAGTTACAACAGAATTGGGCTTCTGGATTCTGAGTGGATTCCAGTATCCTTGGTAAAGCTGAACACCCTCATTATTCGGCACAACAACATCACAAGCATTTCCACGGACAGTTTTTCCACCACTCCAAATCTAAAGTGTCTTGACTTGTCATCCAATAAGCTGAAGACCGTGAAAAGTGCAGTGTTCCAAGAGCTGAAGGTTCTGGAAGTGCTCCTGCTTTACAACAATCACATTTCCTATCTGGATCCTTCAGCGTTTGGAGGGCTCTCCCAACTGCAAAAACTATACTTAAGTGGAAACTTTCTCACGCAGTTTCCCATGGATTTGTATGTTGGAAGGTTCAAGCTGGCAGAACTGATGTTTCTAGATGTTTCTTATAACCGGATCTCCTCTCTGCCAATGCATCATATAAATTTAGTGCCAGGAAAGCAACTGAGAGGTATCTTTCTTCATGGAAACCCCTTTGTCTGTGACTGTTCTCTGTACTCCTTGCTGATCTTTTGGTACCGTAGGCACTTCAGCTCAGTGATGGATTTTAAGAATGATTATACCTGTCGCCTATGGTCTGACACTAGGCACTTCCATCAGGTGCTTCTGCTCCAGGATAGCTTCCTGAACTGCTCTGACAGTATCATCAATAGTTCCTTCCGTGCCCTTGGCTTTATTCACGAGGCTCAGGTTGGGGAAAGGCTGATGGTCCACTGTGACGGCAAGACTGGTAGGGCAAATACCGATTTCATGTGGGTCGGTCCAGATAACAGAGTGCTGGAGCCGGATAAAGAGATGGAAAACTTTCATGTGTTTCCCAATGGAAGCCTGGTTATAGAAAGTCCTCGTTTTGAGGATGCTGGAGTGTATTCCTGTGTTGCAATGAATCGGCAACGTCTGTTAAATGAAACTGTGGATGTTACAATAAACGTGAGCAATTTCACCATTAACAAATCCCATGCGCACGAGGCATTTAACACAGCTTTTACCACTCTTGCAGCCTGCGTGGCCAGCATTGTTTTGGTACTTCTGTACCTCTATCTGACACCGTGTCCCTGCAAGTGTAAACCCAAGAGACGAAAAAATATGCTAAACCAAAGCAATGTCCATGCATCTATTCTCACTCCCGGCCCTGATAGTGATGCCCCCACTGATGAACGGAAGGCAGGGGCCGGAAAAAGAGTAGTGTTTTTGGAACCCCTGAAGGATACTGCAGCAGGGCAGAATGGGAAAGTCAGACTCTTTCCCAGTGAAACGGTCATAGCTGAGGGCATCTTAAAGTCCACGAGGGTGAAATCCGACTCAGATTCAGTCAATTCAGTGTTTTCTGACACACCCTTTGTGGCGTCCACTTAGTTTTGTGCCTGCATTTGTGCAATGTAGTGATTGAATCTCTTTATATTCAACTTTGTGTGTGGTCTGCAGAAATAAACAGCAGGGCAGAAATGGGGTTGTTCTGTGTTTCAGAAATAAAACCAAAAGATCTCTTTCACTGGTTTATAGGAAAGGTGGTAGAGCACTTAGCTTCATGCCAGAGAAAGATGGAGTTGTATTTCAGAGTTTAAGTTCTGGAAAATACCTTCATCTTTAGCACCACTGATAATTTCAAAGCTGGCCTGGAGGCGACGTGACTGACATTGTCCTTTCACTCAGGATTCTTGAAAGAAAAGCTAAATTTCAGATATTAGAGATTTTACTAACTTATTGGGACCAAAGTTGAGTTATGTTAAAGAAAAGTGTTCATTTTTAAAAAATGCAGAAGGAAGAACCAAGCAGCAGTTGTTTATAAAGCACAAAGTAAAGTTAGATTTGGGGATACTTCAGTTCATGTTATCATTGCAGACCAGAGTAAATAGACTGTCCTGATCAAATTTGCTGAGCAGTGCCACATTACATATGGTGTTAGATAAACAGTATAGTAAAGGTACATTTGTTTGACTATCTTCTTTCCATTCTGTACATCTCCTATTCATGTACAAAAGATCTTACTGAAAGTTTAAAGCCATCATTATTTGTTGCCATAAATATGTAAGTGTCAATGCCAAAATGTCTGAATAACTTCTTCAGCCTTTGTTCTAGGAGACTAATATTTGTCTATATGCTTGTGTGTGTATAAGTCTTAAATTATATGAACTGTTAAAGAGATGCCACTATATTGTACTTTGGACATTTGAATTAATGTAAATACATGTGTTCTGCGACTTGGATGTTCTGTTTTATTTGGCTATTTAAAAATATAAATCTAAGATGTTTTATGTGATCTGATCGTGCTCCTTTGTGTTAAATACCATCTATTGCAAATTTCTCTCCAAATTTCTTATAGATTTTTTTTTTTAAGAGGAAAAAAGGCTATGGAGTGTCCTACCCAGTGAATACCTTCAATATCCCATTTTATCTGATACCATTATGTACTTCAGCCAGGTTTGAAAGTCACTTAAGCTCTGAATTTGGAACATGTAGGAGCCTCCTTATTCCCATATCTACTGTGAGATAATCAACTACCCACTTTGAACCCAGGTTTTCTCAACTATGAAAAGGAAATTTCAGAGGTTCCTTCCCTCCCTGAAAGTGATGACTTCCCGGTGGTCTTAGCTCCATCACAGATTTGCACTGGCTTTCTGAAAATATACCACGTACTGAGAGAGGACAGGAATAGGATTAGGACAGACATAGCACTGCCTAGGTCTGAAGGACTATGGATTATCAAATCCAGCTGCTTCACTTTCTCAGGGATAAATGAAACCCAAAGAGGGCTGTGGGTTGTCCAAGGCCACACAGTGAGTTAGTGACAGGGATTCAAGGAGAGCTCAGTTTCCGGATTCTTCCTGGTGAAGATAAGAGAGTCAAAAAGTGGCTATTCTTAATGAAAAGGATGATGAAGGAGCCAAAGAATGAGGCAAAACAGCGGTCAAAACATGACAAAGGGGAATGAATCAAGGATGTATTGTCGCCGGGGCTGAGAGAGAAGATAATTAAAAGAGGGAGGTAGGCCATCCTAACAAGCATTTGGAGAACTGGAGAATGAGATGAGGAGGAAAGACTGACTTTGGTAGTGGTGGTTTTGGAGGAGCAATGGATCCTTGGTGACAGCTTGATAAGTGCCAAGCCAGGCATAGTGGCAGATACTGGTCAGCTGTGGGTTAAGGAGTTGGGTGAGTGGTCAGGATGTGTGCATAGGATGTTAGCTATTGCTCAGTTGACTTGACAATTCCTTATTGCCTAGTTGGTGTTAAAAACTTACTGCCTCTACCTTTTAAACATAGACCTCACCTGTTAGATAAGATCCTTCAGTCCCAAGGATATTACAGGAAAACATTTTATTCCAATTCCTGCCATTTAAGCAATTAGGAAGAACTGTGTGACCTGTGTGATCTTTAAAATTGTTACTCTTTTTTCATTCATATTTGGGTGAAAAGATGCTGTGGTTCATTCAGGGTCACACAGAGAGTCAGGACACAGAAGGAAACTCCTGAACCACTGATGCTTCAGCAAGGGGAAGGGCTGCCTCCAGGGGCCATGATCACCAGGGTGCTGAGTGTGAAAGAACATGGCCGGCAGTGGGGTTGCAGAAAATCTCTGAATTCAGCCTTTTCTGGGCCGGATCTCTAGGGTCTTTCAACTCTCAAACCCTTGATCCTAGGAAATGCATGCTGCCTTTGGCAAGGGACCATGGACAGTACTGGCAGTGGGGAGTTTGGAGAGCCTGATTTTGGCTGATCCTAATCCTGATGCTTGGTTAAAGGATGAGCTGAGTTGAGATGAAAACTAACATATTTACAGCTCAAAAAACATGCATATATACATATACGTATGTATATATATGGATGTATGTATAACTGAATCACTTTGCTGTCATCTGAAACTAACACAACATTGTAAATGAGCTATATTTCAATAAAAAATAATGCAAAAACAAATCCTGAATGCTGCAAAGCAACGCTTTGTTTTGGGCAGGAATAGGAAGGCATGGTGATGTAAAAGCATAGAACTGAATGTTATGCTGTGGAATTTTAAGTTCTTACGTGTATCTTCTTTTTTGAGGGGGTGGGGAGGGTAGAAGCCTAGGGGCTTCCCACGTGGCACTAGTGGTAAAGAACCTGCCTGCCAATGCAAGGGACATGAGACTCGGATTTGATCGCTGGGTCAGGAAGATCCCCTGGAGGCGGGCATGGCAGTCCACTCTAGTATTCTTGCCTGGAGAATCCCATGGACAGGGAAGCCTGGTGGGCTATAGTCTATAGGGTTACAAAGAGTCAGACACAACTAATAAGACATAGCATGCACATAGAAGCCTGATCACATGTATTTTAAATGTAGGAACAGAAGTGATTTGTACATTATAAATTTGTTTCATTCAAAACTTTTATATAATTTTCCTTCCAGGTAATAATTTGGATTTATGTACCTGGCTTATTCTTTTAAGGTCCTTAGTATTTTTTAGTATCAGTTATGAGAGAAGTGGATACTCTGGAAAAATCAAACAAAGATCACATATATGAAATTTTCCTGGGCTTACAATATTTTTTCACTATAAGATACTAAGCTGATGATAGCACCCTCTATTAATCATGAGTTACATTTTAAAATAACTTTCAAGACCTATTATCTGAACTAATGCCCTAAAACATTAATTTATAGTCAATTTCCTCATGAATCCTCACTGTTTGGCCTAGAGAGATTTAAATATATTTATTTTTAGCTTTAGTTACTTGAATTATTTGCCTGGAAAACATGTTTGGTTTTTTTTGTTTGTTTTTTTTTTCATTTCTCTAAGTAAACCTTTTTCTGAAACATTAATCAGAAGGGACGTAGGTGAAATTTACAGGGGTGGAAACATAAGAGGGGCAAGAAGATATGCTGTCAGTCCAGATTCTAAAAAGACATCTGATTTGGATCATCCTGCTAAGCGCTGTTACAGCAGGACACAGCCTAAACACCCTCCAATATTGCTGGCTTTTCCTTGGCCACGACTGCTGCTTGCTGGTTGTCACCTTTTAGTTTCATCTGCTTTACCGAGCAGTGCTATGCTATGCTAAATCACTTCAGTCGTGTCCAGCTTCTGTGCGATCCCATAGACAGCAGCCCACCAGGCTCCCCCGTCCCTGGGATTCTCCAGGCAAGAACATTGGAGTGGGTTGCCATTTCCTTCTCCAATGCATGAAAGTGAAAGTGCAGTCGTGTTCGACTCTCAGTGACCCCATGGACTGCAGCCTACCAGGCTCCTCCATCCATGGGATTTTCCAAGCAAGAGTACTGAGCAGTAAGTAGGTCTAAATCAGAGCATCTCCATGGGATCACAGGGGAAAGTTACATAAACAGGGGTTTCTAGTAGCTACCCTCTATACACTCCCCAACCAGAAGTTCTGGTTCAGGCCATCTGGGGTAAGGCCTGCATGTGATTTTTTTTTTCCCCTAAATAATTATGCTTTTGCTTATTTTGTTGAAACATACCTCCCCTCCGCCCCCAACCCCGCAAATGAGGCTGCAGCAAATTTTGTGTTTGGGGCCATGTCAAAATACATTATTATTACTTGCTAATAGATTTATTAATAAAAAGAAGAATTCATGTGCACAAACTCTAATATGTTGGGAAAATGAAAGAGTTTGATCCTCTATTTCTAAATAAACTCTAGAGTAAATTGTTGGCTATAATTTATAATTTACGATTTTCTAAATTATGAAACACAGAGTAATTACTTTGAGATCAGTAGATCTCTGATTCTTTCATTTTTTAAAACTATTTTTGGCTTGAAAGCAGCGACGACAGATCCAGTTCATGACAATGAGCTTTGGGGCTTTCAAATTTGATTAGATCATAGTAACATGAAGGCATATCCCAAGGATATCTGAGTGTAGATTTCAGCTACAGATAACAAACTTCTTTCTTTTCTCAGTATATTAGAATACTGTTTTTAAAAGAGAGTATTGAAATTCTTTTCATTGTTCTCTATACCTCTTTGCCCAAGAACCAGCCCCCAAAGCCATATTTTTTTTAAATTTTTTATAATATGAAAGTTAGTGTGGAAAGATGATGGTAGTTTGCCCTTGCAAGTATTATTGAGTGGTATTATATAAAATGTAGAATCTAAAACTTATGATAACCTCTTGACTGATTCAGAGGACTGCTTACGGGACCATTATTATTTGTGAATTGATTGCAGAAGGGGTATCCTCTTATAGTGAGGTCAGAGTAAACAGTATGGAAACACAGACCCTTTTATAAATTGTAAAAGGTGATATATCAATATATGTATATATTAAATATTAAGTGCCTGCGAAGTGCCAGACATGCTGTGAGAGATGGTGCTTATTCCTCATCACAGAATCTCTGAATGGAAAATATTACCACACCCTTCATTTCAGATAGGAAGAAGAGGCTTAAAAGGGATAAATAATTTTCCCAGGTGACTCAGTTAATAAGTCATTTTCATCATGAGAATCATTTTTAAAATATCTGCACAGAACTCTTAGAGATGTTTTTCCAACAGAATAACTGCATGAAGCACGGGTCATGAGTAAACTTTTATAAAAGTAATTAGTGCTCACAGCAAATCTGGGAGAAGAAAGGAGGGTCAGGGGATCAGAAGTCATTCAAACATCATAAAGGTAGAAATTTTTATTGTTTTTTCCCTTAAAACACAAGTAGCAAAATTAGAAGTCCATCTGAAAGGATTTGGCCTCAGATGAAACCTCCCCAGTCTGTAGGTCTTTTCATTCTGGTTGCTCTTCACACATGAAATTGCTTAATATGCAAAGCAGATATCTGCTTTATCATTATAACTGACACATTCAAGATTTTTAAATGAGTAAGTGCTTAAAATCTTTTTAAAATTAAAAATGGTCCAACTTACAGGATAAATATTTCTGATATAAATGTTTCTGATAATTTGTTTTAAATGTCTGGAAGAATGATGGAGGCAACTTAAACCCAGTGGGGGATATTTTCAACTAATTTTCATGTTAGATTTCTAAAAATTATTAAAAAATTACTATGTAAGGTAGCTTCACCAGGTTACCTGATTAAATTTCTCTTTTGGTTAATATGTAAGCAGAGTATCAAATATCAAGAGAATTTTGCAGTGTCTATAGGTGTTGGAGGACAGAGGAAATGAAAAGTACCCACCAAACTGAGAAAGTATCTTGAGACAGAAAAATGAGGCAGGCTGCTCTATATAATCAATGGGTTGGTTTTTTTATAGGGTAACTTACTCACAGGGTAGGATCGGAGTCCAGCAGGCAACTATGCAGAATCGGAGCCGCACTCTGCACCTCCAAGGGGCTACTGAGGCAATTTTGTTGTTAACCCAGGGTATGAAGTAGGTGCTTGGAAACAGGACATGCATTCCTCAGTCAAGATTCACAAATGGGTCACTAGTCTCGTGGGCGCCAGCAATACATCAGTGAAGGTTTCCATCATTGTTTAGGGACTAACAGAGCATAGAGGCCACCTGGTCCTAATGATTTTTAAACAATACCTTTTAACTACAAAGTTCTTGACAACAGGGAAGTGATTTACTGTACAACACAGTCCTGAGTAGGGTCAGCAGAAGGACAGGAGAAACTGTAAGGGCCCCAAGATGGCGTCAGTTATGCTAACAGCCATACTCCAAGATTTTGGTGTCATGAAGTCAAGTGTCATAAGATCAAGGGTCAAACCCTTGATGATGAATGGCCAGTGGTAACCAAGAGAATATTATTAAGTATTTCTAGGTAGTGTGAAGGCTGTGAAAGTGAAAGTGAAGTTGCTCAGTCGTGTCCGACTCTTTGCGACCCCATGGACTGTAGCCTATCAGGCTCGTCCGTCCATGGGATTTTCCAGGCAAGAGTGCTGGAGTGGATTGCCATTTCCTTCTCCAGGGGATCTTCCCGACCCAGGAATTGAACCCAGGTCTCCTGCATTGCAGGCAGATGCTTTGCCATCTGAGCCACCAGAGAAGCATATGTCCTATATAATAACTACCCTCTCCCCTTAAGGAAGATTATAATACAGCTGAGAGATGAAACGCAAAAACCTGAAACAATTCAAGTGTAAGAGTTGATTTGTCTACTAGTGACCAAGCTGGCAAATAGGAGATGAGAAATGGATGATAATTAGCAGACCTTGCTTTGCCCAAATGGGCTAATATGACACAGGCTTGAACAGTAGATAGCCATCCCACAGATGCTCTGAATGTTATCATAACTGGGATCCTTACCCCCAGAAAGGTTATACCTTAAGGAGGTGGTTCAGTTAACAGAGTTCTAAAGTTTATGTCATAGACTCTATTTAAAATATGACTATTCATCTATTATCATTTATGATCAAATCTAGAGGAGAAAGAGACTTTAATACTTAACACTGGTCCTCTACGCTCACAGCTCCAAACTTCGCCTCCATTACAGTTAGGATGAAGACTCCTGAAATGTCCTAGCTGTGTTGAGAAATGAGAACAGTAACAATAATAAGGTTTTGTATATTTTGTCTTATACCTATGAGAAAGGTATTATTTTTACATGCATTTTACAGTGGGAAAACTGAGGTATAGTGGGAGAACTGAGGCTTAAAAATGATTTTTCTAAAGAACATTGGCTCATTGAAAAAGAAGAGAGTTCCAGAAAAACATCTACTGCTTTATTGACTAGGCCAAAGCCTATGACTGTGTGGATCACAATAAACTATGGAAAATTCTGAAAGAGATGGGAATTCCAGACCACCTGACATGCTGCCTGAGAAATCTGTACTCAAGTCAAGAAGCAACAGTTAGAGCCAGACATGGAACAACAGACTGGATGCAAATTGGAAAAGAAGTACATCAAGGCTGTATATTGTCACCCTGCTTATTTAACTTCTATGCAAAGTACATCATGAGAAATGCTGGGCTGGAAGAAGCACAAGCTGGAATCAAGACTGCCAGGCAAAATATCAATAACCTCAGATATGCAGATGACACCACCCTTATGGCAGAAAGTGAAGAAGAACTAAGAAGCCTCTTGATGAAAGTGAAAGAGGAGAGTGAAAAGTTGACTTAAAGCTCAACATTCAGAAAACGAAGATCATGGCATCTGGTCCCATCACTTCATGGGAAATAGATGGGGAAACAGTGGAAACAGTGGCTGACTATTTTTCTGGGCTCCAAAATTACTGCACATGGTGACTGCTGCCATGAAATTAAAAGATGCTTACTCCTTGGAAGGAAAGTTATGACCAGCCTAGACAGCATATTAAAAAGCAGAGACATTAAAGGGGATGACAGAGGATGAGATGGTTGGATGGCATCACCGACTTGATGGACACGAGTTTGAGTAAGCTTCGGAGTTGGTGATGGACAGGGAGGCCTGGCGTGCTGCAGTCCATGGGGTCGCAAAGAGCTGGACATGACTGAGTGACTGAACTGAACTGAAAGAACGTTTATTAGGAGTCAGGTTCATTATTTGAATCCAGTTGTCTGGATCCATCCAGAACCCAGCCTCATAATGTCTGTACTGTAATACGCTACACTGTATGCTTTCCAGCTCTGTAACAGGGCTTTACTCATCACGCCGCCTTTGTCCTCCTGCTTATCTGGCCTCAGGTGACCTTTCCTCCAGTGGTCTGGCTCTGCTTTCAAGATTCTGAACCCTTGTCCCTCTCCCTGGCACACGCTGTTTTAACCCTTAACCAGTGCTGGGCTTTCATTGTTCTGTCTCTATTCAACTTCCTCATCTTCCTGACCAGATCCTCCCTCAGCTGCTTGAGGAGATGTTGTCTAGCTCTTTATTCAGCCTCTAGTCCGTAGTAGGTGTTGGCATGTCCTAGCTGTTCAATTATATTCATTCATTCAACACACAGTATTGAATACCTAATATGTGCCAGTCCCTGAGCTTGACTCAGAGATCAACAACCGTCCAGCTGTTCCCAATGTTTGAAAAGAGGCAGAAACACGGTTTTAATGAGGCTGTTGTGCTGCCAGAGCAGTGCCCAAAGGCAGGGAGGTCAGGGAAGTCTCCTGAAAGAAAGGATATCCCAGCAGAAGTTTCAAGGAAGTCTATGATTAGAGAGGTCTGGTTAGCTTTCCACAGCTGGACATATAGACAGGGTGGACGGAAGGACAGTGAAAGTCCCCTGGGGCCCTGAACGTTCAATCAGCAGCTGAAGCAAACAGCACTGGTGTGCTAGGAACTACCTGGCTGTATGCTCTTCAGTATCTTGATCACTTGGTCCTCTGGATGCGGCCCAGGCTGAACCATTCTCATTCCAAATTCCACCCTCGCTGAACATGTAGCTGCAGCATAGTCCTATTTCATAGTTCTTCAAGAAGGATACATAGTAAATTGGCTCATGTAAAGGCTTATAGTATATTTTACTGGGCTAGAAAGAGTTAGAAATATTAGCTTCTCTTGAGCAACAGTGTGGGCGTAGTATGGTAATGGTGAAATAATGCTACTTAATTCAGTTATCACTCTATAGACCAAGGAATATCTCAGAGCTAATGTTTATCCAAGCCTCTCTGTAATTAAATTCACATTGCTAGCCTAGATATTGATTTGACTAAGCTGGTTTAATAAGAGTAAATGATTTGGGTGGGAAGAGAGAGAAAGATGTGATTTTCAAGGGAAAAGAAAAAGAGAGACACAATAAACTGACCTGCAGAATTGAATTACAATTCTGCCTGCTTACTGGGCATTTGTGTGCATTTTTGCCTCAACTCTGCCTGGTTAAATACTTCTCCAAAGCTTTCATGCTTGAATGAATCCGTCTAGAAGTCAACACTTTAAGAACTATGCACAGGATTTTCTTTTCTTTTTTCCAGTTGTATTAGTTTTTCCAAAGAAAAGGATCTTGCCCGAGGTATAAACATAATGAAAGGTCTGTGATGTGAACATCTGAAAGAAGTTGTTTACTTTTTATTTGTTCTCAAATTTTTAATATTCATACTTAATTAAAACCTTAGGGAAGCCTTGAGCTCTCAATCTGACCTACTTCAAATCAGTGAAGAAAGCAGCCATATCTCCCCTAAGCAGCCATTTATAATAACTTTGACTCTTTCCTAAAACCCAGAGGAAATGTCTTTCTTAATCCTGGGCCAAGTTTGTCAGGAACTATTTGTGTTAATAAATCTTATTCATGTAAGGATTCAATTGAAAAAATCATATCATTAATCATAATATATAATTTGAATAAGGAACTCAAAAAGAACCTTAATTAGCTATTAGTGTAAAGTGATTTGAATGACAAATGTGTTACTGCATTTATTTTCTTGTTTAATTGGTCAGTGTTAAACATCTTAGGCATTTGGCAGAGTTTTGAAAAATGAAACTATATGCAGCCCCGTACAGGATCTGGGGTGTCCCTAAGGAAGTCGGTTTAGGTATTGCTGTTTTCAGTTCAGTTCAGTCGCTCAGTCGTGTCCAACTCTTTGCGACCCCATGAACTGCAGCAGCCAGGCCTCCCTGTCCATCACCAACTCCCGGAGTTTACCCAAACTCATGTCCATTGAGTGGGTGATGCCATCCAACCATCTCATCCTCTGTCGTCCCCTTCTCCTTCTGCTCTCAATCTTTCCCAGCATCAGAGTTTTTTCAAATGAGTTAGCTCTTCACATCAGGTGTCCAAAGTATTGGAGTTTCAGCTTCAACATCAGTCCTTCCAATGAACACCCAGGACTGATCTCCTTCAGGATGGACTGGTTGGATCTCCTTGCAGTCCAAGGGACTCTCAAGAGTCTTCTCCAACACCACAGTTCAAAAGCATCAATTCTCAGGTGCTCAGCTTTCTTTACAGTCCAGCTCTTACATCTATACATGACTATTGGAAAAACCATAGCCTTGACTAGATGGACCTTTGTTGGCAAAGTAATGTCTCTGCTTTTGAATATGCTATCTAGGTTGGTCATAACTTTCCTTCCAAGGAGTAAGCGTCTTTTAATTTCACGGCTGCAGTCACCATCCACAGTGATTTTGGAGCCCAAAAAATTAAAGTCAGCCACTGTTTCTACTGTTACTCCATCTATTTCCCATGAAGTGATGGGACCAGATGCCATGATCTTCGTTTTCTGAATGTTGAGCTTTAAGTCAACTTTTCACTCTCCTCTTTCACTTTCATCAAGAGGCTTCTTAGTTCCTCTTCACTTTCTGCCATAAGGGTGGTGTCATCTGCATATCTGACATTATTGATATTTTGCCTGGCAGTCTTGATTCCAGCTCGTGCTTCTTCCAGCCCAGCATTTCTCATGATGTACTCTGCATAGAAGTTAAATAAGCAGGGTGACAATATACAGCCTTGATGTACTCCTTTTCCTATTTGGAACCAGTCTGTTGTTCCATGTCCAACTCTAACTGTTGCTTCCTGACCTGCATACAGGTTTTTCAAGAGGCAGGTCAGGAGGTCTGGTATTCCCATCTCTTTCAGAATTTTCCACAGTTTATTGTGATCCACACAGTCAAAGGTTTGGCATAGTCAATATAGCAGAAATAGATGCTTTTCTGGAACTCTCTTGTTTTTTTTTGATGATCCAGCAGGTGTTGGCAATTTGATCTCTGGCTCCTCTGCCTTTTCTAAAACCAGCTTGAACATCTGGAAGTTCATGGTTCACGTATTGCTGAAGCCTGGCTTGGAGAATTTTGAGCATTACTTTACTAGCGTGTGAGATGAGTGCAATGGTGCAGTAGTCTGAGCATTCTCTGGCATTGTCTTTCTTTGGGATTGGAATGTAAACTGACCTTTTCCATTCCTGTGGCCACTGCTGAGTTTTCCAAATTTGCTGACA
This sequence comes from Capra hircus, assembly GCF_001704415.2. Taxonomy (NCBI): domain Eukaryota; kingdom Metazoa; phylum Chordata; class Mammalia; order Artiodactyla; family Bovidae; genus Capra; species Capra hircus. The sequence continues at coordinate 32,735,065 of NC_030812.1, forward strand.
TGTTGAGTGCAGCACTTTCACACATCATGTTTTAGGATTTGAAATAGCTCAACTGGAATTCCATCACCTCCACTAGCTTTGTTCACAGTGATGCTTCCTAAGGCCCACTTGACTTCACATTCCAGGATGTCTGGCTGTAGGTGAGTGGTCACACCATCGTGATTATCTGGGTCGTGAAGATCTTTTTTGTACAGTTGTTCTGTGTATTCTTTCCGCCTCTTCTTAATATCTTCTGTTTCTATTAGTTCCATACCATTTCTATTCTTTATCAAGCCCATCTTTGCATGAAATATTCCCTTGGTATCTCTAATTTTCTTGAAGAGTCCTCTAGTCTTTCCCATTCTATTGTTTTCCTCTATTTCTTTGTATTGATCGCTGAGGAAGGCTTTCTTACCTCTCCTTGCTATTCTTTGGAACTCTGCATTCAGATGGATACATCTTTCCATTTCTCTTTTGCTTTTCTCTTCTGTTCTTTCACAGCTGTATGTAAGGCCTCCTCAGACAGCCATTTTGCTTTTTTGCATTTCTTTTTCTTGGGAATGGTCTTGTTCCCTATCTCCTATACAGTGCCACGAACCTCCGTCCATAGCTCATCAGGCACTCTGTCTATCAGATCTAGTCCCTTAAATCTATTTCTCACTTCCACTGTATAATCCTAAGGGATTTGATTTAGGTCATACTTGAATGGTCTAGTTTCCCGGAAACCCACCTGACAGTCAGGAGACTCAAGAGACTGGAGTTCAATCCTTTGGTCAGGAAGAGTCCCTGGAGTAGGAAATGGCAACCCTCTCCTGTGTTGTTGCCTGGAAAATTCCATGGGCAGAGGAGCCTGGTGGGCTCCAGTCCATGGGGTCGAAAAGAGTCACACATGACTGATTAAGTATTGCCTGCCTATCTTGTTGAGGTGGCTGACTAACTCCCCTGCTATTTGTCACTGAGAGTAGTCTCTATTTCTGTTCAGTTTGCAGTACCACACCCTTGGGGAGAACGGAGAGGCCAGTGTCAAACATCCCATACATCTCTTGAATTTAGGGCCGCTGCCAGGATTCCTGCCAGGCAACGAAGCTTCTTCCCACAGAGTCCTAAAGATTTAGAGGAGATGGCGGCAGAGGCATTTATGGGAAGTTTTTCCTGGCTATGTTTTCTTCGCCTCTATTTATTTTTGGAGAATGCTCAGAACACGTGTTTTTATTTGCTATCAGACCACGTTAAAGATAACTCTCCTATGAAAACATGCCCTCCAGCCCCACCCCACTCTGTCTCTCTTAAAGGCATTCTTGACCCCTAGAAAGTGCCAGGTGTGGAGCACTTTACTATCTATGGGCATTTCCATGCAATGTGCTCATATTTGACCTAGGAATGCTTTCTGGGTTGTTGCATAAATACGGTTCTTCCCATGGTCTTTCTCATTTCAGTCAAAGGCAACCCCATCCTTCCAAATACTCAGCCCCTAAACTTGGTATCATGTTTGATTCCTCTTTGCTTTCATACCATAAATCAGCATTCCCCAACCTTTTTGGCACCAGAGATCGGTTTTGTGGAAGACAAGTAAAGTGGCTCAGATAGTAGAGAGTCTACCTGCAATGCAGGAGATTTGGGTTCGATCCCTGGGTCAGGAAGATTTCCCTGGAGGAGGAAATGGCAACCCATTTCAGTATTCTTGTCTGGGAAAGCTCATGGAGAGAGGAGCCTGGCAGGCTACAGTCCATGGGTCACAAAGGGTTGAACACGACTGAGCAACTAACACATGGGTGGGGGATGATATCAGGATGATTCCAGCACATTACATCTATTGTGACTTTATTTCTATTATGAGCATATTGTGATGATTTGGTAATGCCAGCGATGGGGAGCAACTGTAAATGCAGAGGAGGCTTTGCTTTCTTACCTCCTGCTGTGGGGTCCCGGTTACTAACCCATTCTGGGAATTGGGGATCACTTCCCTATATCTATACCATCAGGGGAAAAATGCCCTTGGCTCCACCTTCAGCAACAAGAGGAATCTGGCCTCTTCTCACCTCACCCAGCCCATCCTCATCCCAGCGCCCGCACTGGATCATTACTGTGCCCACCCCCATCTCCCCGCTCCCACCTGTCCTCCTGCCTTGTCTGTTCCTCCACAACTGCAGGCACCTGTGACCCTTCTGAAGCGTGGGCCAGCTCTTGTCCTTCCTCTGGACTCGGTGTGGCTCAAGCCCTGACTGCTGGAGGCACACGTGGGGACATCGAAAACGCTCTCAGGCCTGGGCTCCATCTATGGAGACTTGGATTCACTTGGTTTTAGAAGTTCCACAGGTGACTGCAAAGCCATGGTTGAATCCTCAGGAAGATCTACCAGCCCTTCCCTCTGCCAGCTCTCTGGCCTCATTTCCATGGCCCTCTCCCACCCTCACTGTGCACCCTCTCTTTGGCCTCTCTGCTCACCAGGAATGCTCCCACTTGTGCCTGGAGTTCTCTTCCCAAGTCCCACCTGACTGGCTTTGCCTCCTTGAGATCTTCACTCAAATGTCAGCTAAGCGAGGCCTCTGACCAGTTTATTTAAAATCAGATCCCCTGGACCTCCCCAGGCCCACCCTGCCTCTCCCTCTTTCCTGTTTTATTCTCCTTATTGCCTTCATCCCCAGCTGACATCCCTTGTATTTTGAATGTTACTATGGAGTTCCACGAGGGCAGGAATTTTTAGCAGGGTGTTTTTTTTGGGGTTGTGTTTCTGGTGCCAAGAATAGTAGAAATAAATATTTGCAAATAAATATTCAATGAATGAAACACATGCAGGAAGGAGCTGTAAAGCTGCCCACCGAGGTGAGGAAAGGCCAGGACAGGCAAACAGTGCTGACAATTGGCTTCCCTGAGGCACGTTTTCGACTTTGTCCCACAGTTTGCAACATTCTTTTTCACCCCCAAAAGAGCACAAGAAAGGCTTGGCCATATTACATCTAAGTCCCATTTCACATATTTTCCTTTTATTTAAGGTATCCTTTTTGGTGTTTACAGAACGATGTCCTGCTGGGCACAGAAGCAGGAAGCAAGCCTGTCTCCTCTCAGCACCTGCTAACCGGGTGAGTGATGCCAATTAGTCGTGTGTCAAGGGCCTGAAAAGAATCAGACTGGGCTTAAAAGGGATCAGGCAGTAAGCCTGACACAGATTTAATAAGCTGTCTCCTACCTTTGGAGCAGGTTTTTTTTTTTTTTTAAATTTTTTGAACCTACTTCTGTCAAGAGGCACCCCGACTACTTTAGTGGATACCCAGCAGAGATGCTGTTTACTCAGTGACTCCCAAATGCAGTCAAGGATGACCTCTGGGAGGGCCATGTGGTCCAACAGGCCAATTAACTCTTCTTCTTGTCAATGCCTGGAAACTTCCCGCAACTTCCATGGCAACGTATTTTCTGAATTGATTCCTGGTATGAGGAGGAAGTTATGTTACCACAGAGAACGCCAGGCAAAAGGAGAAGCCTGAAAGTGGTGGGGTGGGTACCATGAGGCTTGGTCACTCAGAAAACCCGCCTACTCCAGGTGATGGCCAACTGCGTGGTGCTGGGTGGGCGGTGCTTGGTGAGCTATAAAACACAGGATGACCTTGACGATCAAAGATGGTGGCTGGGCCAGCGGCTGCCCAGGGTAGGTCGCCCCGGTGCAGTGGCCCCCTCCTCCGTCAGTGTTTTCCAGAATCTCTCCTCCTTCCTTCTCTACCTGGACTCTTCTTTCTGCTCCATTGAGAGTTTGGGTAATACCAAAACCAAGAGAGCAGAGGCCAGTGTACTGCTTTTGGGAGCTGATTACTTCTCTTGCCATTTTATACTGTATATTGTTAAAGCACTTCTTCCAGGTCTGCGTCATGTCATCAACTTAATTTCTGACTATTAATACTAACATTGAGGACTAAGAAATGATGATGAAAAATGAATAGCTAACATTTGGTGAGCACTCGCCAAAGCACAGCCTCTTTTTTAAGTGTTTTCCAGGTAATCCTCCTAATGACTTCTGAGTTAGGGATTACTATGAAAGCCCCTGGCCTGCACTCAGACTGAAGCACAGAAATTTAGAAACTTGCCGAAGGTCATCCAGCCAGTCAAGGGTAGAACCAGTGCTCATACACATTTCATTTAATCTAGGCAATACCACACTGAAGTAAGCACTGTGAAGCCATCTTACCTAGGAGAAAATTGAAATAAATGAATTACTCACCCAAGGCCATATGGCTATTAACTGAGAAGTTAAGATGCGAACCTGTTTGTCTGGCTTCAAAGCCCTTGGCTGTACTTTAATTGGTTTCTTGGGTAAAGCCAACTCTTTTTGATTCATTATTAATATTCTGAATTTGGTATTACCATAAGTTTTGCAGCAAGCAGGCATCCAGATATCCCTAGATATTAGGTAAAGAGTCTATCATTCTTAGCTTCATTTTAAAAACAGCCAGTCATCCAAGTCTGAGTAGCAGCACCTTTGAGTTGAAAAGAATGATGACTCTAGGCACCCAAGACTGGTCTGTGCACTGGGCACAGTGCCAGGTTCTTGCTGCTAGAGTGCAAAGAAGTGCGCCATCTCTGTGAGGCAGGCATCAAAAGACCCATTCTCAGATGGGAAAATTTGCCTGAGGCTACGTAACAGAGCTTGCACATAGCTGAGAGGGGATATGATTTTATATCCCTCGACAAAAGCACATGGTCCTCTCTACCTGTGGTTCGTGCAAAAGCCATGTGCTGCAGGGTACCCCAGGTATCTTAGCCACATCCTTATTTTTCCTTTATAACAAAAGAACTAAGAATGCTTGTCATTGCACTGGGGACTTTTTGAGTGTGAACCCTTTCTGGGCTTGTCTGAATCCTTCTGAACAGGCAGCAGGTTGTTCACTGGTCCCAGGTAGCCATCTCAGGAAAAATGCTACTATTGGCCACCAGGAAGCCTCTTGAAAATTGAAGATATTCATCGTAAACCTAGCTTTTCTGCTGGGAAACAATTCTGAGAGCATATTCTACACAAACTAGGTCTAGGAACACCCAGATTCCTATGCCAAAAAGCAGATATGGAATCCATTTGGCCCCTAGGCCCTTCTTTATGCTCATGGATAGATTAAGTTTATTTATTCATTGTTTTAAATGTTCATATTCAATTCTTTCCAGAAAGTGTTTATTGACAGCTGGATAAAAATCAACTGAATGTGTCCAATAAAAGTATTTCTGAAAATATAAGCAGGATCTTTTTCTTCCCATGTCCCTCCCTCCCTCCCTCCCTTCCTTTTTCTCACTCTTTCTTTTTCTTCTTTCTTTTTAAATTAAATCACTACATGTTTAATAATTACTTTGGTTCTAGTCTAGAAAAACTTTAGTACTACTCTCCTAGACTAATATATTCTTTAGAATCTCATTTTTGGACTCTGCTAATTATGCCATTTATAGTCTGAAAATACATTGTGTTTTATCATTCAGCTCCATTTCTAATGTTAAATTCAACTCATTACTATCACTAGTCTTTCTTTTTATAATTTATTTTATTGAACTATAGTTGATATACAATGTTGTGTTAGTTTCTGCTGTACTGCAAAGTGATTCAATTACACATACATGTGTATATATATATTTTCATATTCTTTTCCCTTATGGTTCATTACAGGATATTTAATATAATTTCTTCTGTTATACAGCATGACCTTGTTTATCCATTCCATATATAATAGTTTGCATCTGCGTCCATCCTAAAGGAGATCAGTCCTGGGTGTTCATTGGAAGGACTGATATTGAAGCTGAGACTCCAATACTTTGGCCTCCTGATGCGAAGAGCTGATTCATTTGAAAAGACTCTGATGCTGGGAAAGATTGTGGGCAGGAGGAGAAGGGGACGACAGGATGAGATGGTTGGATGGCATCACTGACTCAATGGACATGAGTTTGGGTGAACTCCAGGAGCTGGTGATGGACAGGGAGGCCTGACGTGCTTCAGTTCATGGGGTTGCAAAGAGTCGGACACGACTGAATGACTGAACTGAACTGAACTGAACTGAACTCCAAATTCCCAATCCATTTTTCCCCGCCCTCTCTCTTGGTAACCACAGGTCTATTCTCTATGTCTGTGAGTCTGTGTCTGTTTCATGGGTAAGTTTACTTATGTCATATTTTAGATTCCACATTTAAGTGGTATCATACGATATTTGTCTTTCTCTTTGTGACTGACTTCACTTAGTATGATAACCTCTAGGTCCATCTACGTTGCTGCAGATGGTTTTATTTCACGCTTTTTTATGGCTGACCACCTGTCTTTCTTTAATGGTATGTAACCAGTAGAGATCTCCTTTCCTGTTTCCTAAAGTTGCTGCCTTGTCAGAGCGAGACGGAGATACTCACATTCAGTTCACTCAACCTCCTTTCCACTAACTTAAACATTCCTTTAGATATCATGAAATATCCCACAGTATTGTCACAATCCACATTCAAAATCATGATAGCTAATATTTAATATATTCCTGAGAAACAATTATATGACTTAAACTTGGTTTACAAAATATGTAGATCATTAGCACACTATACTCAGTTTTTTGTTTGTTTTCAGGAACAAGATGGATTTGTAGACTGACTCACATAACACAGTGGAAGTCCTTCAATCATTGTAAGTCTGAAACTTTAATCCAGGCATTCCCATTCTCAGTTCATTGCTTTAAAAGCCTTTAAGAATAATAACAGCATCTATGATAACTCAATCTTTCCCAGCCTCAAAGTAGTTTTAAAAATTAAAAATCACTGGCTTTAAAAATTAAAAATCACAGCCGGTCACAGATGATCTGTACCATTGAGGGGAAATGTTCCCTAATGCAAACTATTTATTTTTGTGACACAAAAGGCATCCTTCCCTGAAGCATCTGATAACCAAGATTTTACATGATGGAACAACCTTTTAAACAGCATATTGGTTTCTCTGGAGACAAAATTTTTGTAACATATTCTTTTCTTTTTAAATAATGACATTTTCTCCCTAATTTTTCCTATTTTTATTGGTTAGATTCTTCTATAAGAATATGGTTATCTTATAATGGTACTGATATACATTTAAAAATTAAGCACTCAAGCACTGGCTTCTGGGTAAAGATGAAAATAACTGATAGTTATCTTTTAAACAGTGTTTCCTAGGTCGGTCTATATTTCAGTCATTTTCATAGCAGAACATTAAAATTGTGGTTCTTAGAATTATTTCGATCTGCTCCCTCATGTTTCTTGACTTCTATTCTGGCAGAGAGTGAGGCGGCATTGCTATGACCTTGAGGTTTCAGTCAGTCTTTTGAGATCAACCATATAGCTTGTCCACCTAACAATAATAATTAAAAACAATTCCTTTCACTACCTATGTAAATTTCCTAAACTGTGTTAATCTGAAGAAGGGGAATTAGAGGCAGAACCCAATTTTGTCTTGCATAAAGCACATTTAATGGTGCAACCCTTTAGGACTGCGCTCCAAATTCTCCTTAGATTGCCTCCAGGCATTTTTTCCAGTGTTTATGCCCACAATTCTCTCTCAACAATGCATTCCAATATGGCCTAGTCAGGGTCTTTAAAGAGGCACCCAGAGTATTCTCCCTGGTATTTTCCACTGATTGATTTTTACTCAATTCTAAAATGATTGAGTAAAAACCTCACTTCTATGAAGCCATCTTTGACTTCATTCATTCATATGTGAAAGTAACATTTTCTGAACCAGGTCTGATTTAAGCCCTCCTTTAAAGATTCCTTTGAAGCAGAGAAGGCATATTAATTTAATCTGCATCTAGAAAGATCTTTATGGTAATGATGCTGAGATGGATTGGGTGTAGAGAAGGCAAGAATGGAAGTAGGGGGACCAAGAGAGGACTTTGCAGTGGACCAATAGCAAAAGCAGGACGTTTTTGTTTTTGTTTTTTCCCTTACAAGCTTTAAACTTTTTCTTTTGCATTGGGGTATAGCCAATTAGGGGCTTCCCCAGTGGCTAAGTGGTAAAGAATCCACCTGCAATGCAGGAGATGCTGGTTCGATCCCTGGGTCAGGAAGATCCCTTAGGAGGCAGGCACAACAACTCACTCCAGTATTCTTGCCTAAAGAATCCCATGTACACTGGAGCCTGGCAGGCTACAGTCTGTAGGGTCAGAAAGAGTCACACATGACGGAAGCAACTGAGCATACATACACAGCCGATTAGGGCTTCCCAAGTGTGCTAGTGGTAAAGAACCTGCCTTCCGATGCGGGAGATGTAAGAGACATAGGTTCGATCCCTGGGTTTGGAAGATCCCCTTGGAGGAGGTCATGGCAATCCACTCCAATATTCTTGCCTGGAGAAACCCATGGACAGGGGAGCCTGGTGGGCTACAGTCCATAGGGTTGCAAACAGTCTGACACGACTGAAGCAACTTAGCGTGCACATGGCCAGTGAAAAATGTTGTGGTAGTTTCAGGTGAACAGTGAAGGGACTCAGCCATATGTATACATGTATCCATTTTCCCCCACAGGACAGGGCTTTTTAAAAAAATTATTTTTTCATTAGTAAATAAAATTTTTAAGCATGTCTTGGTACATATGCACACAACTGTAGTGCAAACAAAGGCATCATAGAATAAAACCCTTAGCATTATGCAGCCTAATGTTTTGTATTATTTACTATTTTATTCCACTTATTTGTTTTATAAAATCATCAACACTTTAATTTAGTTCACACTAAGTATACGTTCTCATTCTAAGTCAGTTGTGGTTCCACTACATGTTGTCTTCACCCAGGGCCTAAGATGACAAAGCTGATTCCATCTAGAACATTCCCATTTCTTGTGGTACATGAAGAAACATTTGGTGAGCACTCGCCAAAGCACAGCCTCCATTTTCCAGGTAATCCTCCTAACGACTTCTGAGTTAGGGATTACTTTGAAAGCCCCTGGCCTGCCCTCAGACTAAGCACAGAAATTTAGAAACTTTTTAGAACTTCATTGATTGATATTAGACAAATCATTTCTAGCTCACGTAAGGGTAACAATAAAGATATGCACAAAGCATGTTAGAAAAACAAAGAAGAGTGGTCATACTGAGTGTCCAGAAAAGCTTTCCTAAGGATGTAATACCCCATGACAATCCTTGGAGCATGGTTTTGAGATGGAACATAGCTTTATGGGGTAAAGTGGAACAGGAGGAAGGGGATTCCAGTTCAGTTGGAGGGAGTAGCATGGGTGAAAGCCAAGAGATTTGAGAGAATCTGATATTTCAGTACCAGGAGTTTGGTTTTGTCAGAACCATGGTAGAGGATGGTTAGAGAGCTGTGAGCTCCACAAAGGGGACACTAGAAAGCTAGGCAGAAGTCAGATCCTGAAGATTCCCAAGTCATCTCAACATTATTCTGAAAGATATAAGATCAACCTGTGGATTTCAGCAGCTCGAGTGATAGAAACAGATGTGTACTGAAGGGTAGCAGAATATGCCATCCCCAAAATGCTGCTTTGGCATAAGGATTATTTTGTGCTAAAGGCAATTGAGAAGAAGCAGATATCAGAAAAGCTCTCTACTTTCCTCCTATTTATCTAAAACAGAACATAAATTTTTAAGGTGTCTCCCTCCCCTTTACCAGGAAGGACAGAAGTTAAAATCACTGGAAACAACTCTAAACACTTATTAGCCCAGAGACAGTACCAGAAGAATCTATAGAACAAAATTTAACTAGTCCTTATCTTCTATTAGTTCTCCCATAGTTCTCAAAGTCCTTTTTCTTTGTTTGGTGACTTCACTAAAAATGTACAGTTCTTCTGTTAAGAAGTGATATAAGCCCAAATTCTAACCAACCACTTGAGTTACTCATCACTGAGAATTCCCATGTATATGCCTGATGTACATGCTGATACACTTCTGTTTTTCTCTTATTAATCTGCTTTTATTAGTCTAACTTGCAGTATATGAACCTAAGATAACAGAAGCAGAAGATATTAAGAAGAGGTGGCAAGAATACACAGAAAAACTGTACAAAAAAGATCTCACGACCCAGATAATCACGATGGTGTGATCACTCACCTAGAGCCAGACATCCTGGAAAGTGAAGTCAACTGGGCCTTAGAAAGCATCACTATGAACAAAGCCAGTGGAGGTGATGGAATTCCAGTTGAGCTATTTCAAATCCTGAAAAATGATGCTGTGAAAGTGCTGCACTCAACATGTCAGCAAATTTGGAAAATTCAGCAGTGGCCACAGGAATGGAAAAGGTCAGTTTTCATTCCAATCCCAAAGAAAGGCAATGCCAAAGAATGCTCAAACTACCGCACAATTGCACTCATCTCACATGCTAGTAAAGTAATGCTCAAAATTCTCCAAGCCAGGCTTCAGCAATACGTGAACCATGAACTTCCAGATGTTCAAGTTGGTTTTAGAAAAGGCCGAGGAACCAGAGATCAAATTGCCAACATCTGCTGGATCATGGAAAAAGCAAGAGAGTTCCAGAAAAACATCTATTTCTGCTTTACTGACTATGCCAAAGCCTTTGACTGTGTGGATCACAAGAAACTGTGGAAAATTCTGAAAGAGATGGGAATACCAGACCACTTGACCTGCCTCTTGAGAAACCTGTATGCAAGGTCTGGAAGCAACAGTTAGAATTGGACATGGAACAACAGACTGGTTCCAAATAGGAAAAGGAGTACGTCAGGGCTGTATACTGTCACCCTGTTTATTTAACTTCTATGCAGAGTACATCATGAGAAATGCTGGGCTGGAAGGAGCACAAGCTGGAATCAAGACTGCTAGGCAAATATCAATAATGTCAGATATGCAGATGACACCACCCTTATGGCAGAAAGTGAAGAGGAACTAAAAAAAGCCTCTTGATGAAAGTGAAAGAGGAGAGTGAAAAAGTTGGCTTAAAGCTCAACATTCAGAAAATGAAGATCATGGCATCTGGTCCCATCACTTCATGGGAAATAGGTGGGGAAACAGTGGAAACAGTGGGTGACTTTATTTTTTGGGGCTCCAAAATCACTGTGGATGGTGATTGCAGCCATGAAATTAAAAGATGTTTACTCCTTGGAAGGAAAGTTATGACCAACCTAGTTAGCATATTCAAAAGCAGAGATATTACTTTGCCAACAAAGGTCCATCTAGTCAAGGCTATGGTTTTTCCAGTGGTCATGTATGGATGTGAAAGTTGGACTGTGAAGAATGCTGAGCCCCAGAGAATTGATGCTTTTGAACTGTGGTGTTGGAGAAGACTCTTGAGGGTCCCTTGGACAGCAAGGAGAACCAACCAATCCATTCTAAAGGAGATCAGTCCTGGATGTTCTTTGGAAGGACTGACGCTAAAGCTGAAACTCCAATACTTTGGCCACCTCATGCGAAGAGTTGACTCATTGGAAAAGACTCTGATGCTGGGAGGGATTGAGGGCAGAAGGAGAAGGGGAGGACAGAGGATGAGATGGTTGGATGGCATCACCAACTCGATGAACGTGAGTCTGAGTGAACTCTGGGAGTTGGAGATGGACAGGAAGCCTGGCGTGCTGCAATTCATGGGGTTGCAAAGAGTCGGACATGACTGAGCGACTGAAATGAACTGAACTGAAGATAGGTAAAGACAATTTTTCTTCCCCTGAATAATTTAGAAAGAGGTTTCTGACTGCAGTGAGGAAGGAGTAACTGATTAGTTAGGGTGCTATAAGAAAAACCCAAGGAAGAGATGACAAAGATTGAATTAAGATATGGTGATGGAGATGGAGAAGGGGATATAATTGGCAGACTTTAAGATGCTAGGATTGATAAGATTGATACCTGATTAAATGAAGGAAGATTTAAGAGAGCATCAGACTTATTTTCTGATTTATAGCGTGGGTGGTACAGTAAAGGATGGTGCCAATCTCCAAAATGGAGGATATATTTGAGGGAGAAGAAGATGAGTTTTGTTTTGGACATGCTGAATATAAGTAGCCCTTAGGCCATCACAGCAGAAATGTCTGGTGCAAAGATGAATGAAGATGCTTGGAGCTCAGAAGAAAGAACTGAACCAGAGATTTAGATTTTGGTGATGAGTCCACATTTCGTTAGTAGTTCAAGCCGTGGGAGTGGAAAAACAAATCAGAGAATATCTAGCAAGAGAAGAGAGGTTGTTGGAGCAGAGGAGACAACAATATCTGAGTTGCTGAAAGAACAGGAGCCAGGAAAGACAGGAGCCAAAAGAGGCAAGAGCCAAAGCAGAGAAGGATGGTATTGCTGAGGCCAAGTGAGGAAAAGGAGAGGTTTCCAGCAGAGCCAAACACATCAGAGAGATCAAGGAAGAGAAAGCCCGTGAATGTTCACTGGATTATAAACAGGTGACCTTGGCAGAAGTAGTTAAGTGGAGGAGGAAGGCATATGGAAGTGGGCTGAGGAATACATAAGAAATAAGGAAGTGCAGACACCTCTTTCAAGAAGTTTGGATGTGAGGGAAGGAGAACAAAAGATCAAGCCTGAGCTATGCAGAGAGAATGCAGAACCAAGAGCCTTGGATCAAGAAATTCAAAAGATGTGGGTACATTTAAATGCCGGAATGGAAAAACAGAAGAGGAGAGAATGAATACCTAGTTAAGACAGGGCATAAAAATAGCAAAGCAAAGGTATGAGACGGAAGGAAGGAAGGAAAGGAGGGAAAAAGGGAAGGAGGGAGGGAGGTGGGCAGTGAATGCACAGTGCTCACAGAAGGGCTGCCTCTTCAAAGAAGAGAGAAAAGAAAAAAAAAAAAGAAAAACAAGATTTGGAGGACTGGGTAGGAAGTTGAGGAAATCTTTTCCTGATGATCTCAGCTTCTAAGTGAAACAGGAAAGCTGACAGATTGGGGAAGAACGTAGAGTTGAGAAGGTTTGAAATATTCATTGGGATTGTAAGTGGGGAAAAACTTCCTCTACCCTCTTAGGTTCGTTCACTGATTCTTATGAATTAAACTGACAAAAGACATAATAGCAAGAGAAAAGACAGATTTTTATTCACACACACACAGAAGTTCACAGAAAAAAAATGTGACTCAGGAAGGTGATAAGAATTTGGAGCTTACATACTATCTTATGGGAGAAGGGGAGCTGGAGAAGGGAAGACTTTTGGGGATGGTAAATGGGCCCTTTGGTGACTAGATGGCAGATATAACAGTCTTATGACAATGTCTGCTTAGATGATCTCTTATCTTGGTACGAATTTCTCTTCTCCAGTGCCAAGAGTCAGTCTTGTCTGAAGGAAAGGGATTTATGACAACTGAGTTCTTTTGGGAGGCTCTGCTTTCAGGCAGATAAACAGAGTTCAGAAAAATATCTCTTCCTGAATCTGTTGATTCTCAAATACCTTTAGCTCAAGATAATTTTTATGAAAAGTGGCATATTTTGGACCCCTACATGGAAAATAAGATAAAGATATAACTAGGGAAATGTAGAGATTTTTCAAATGGAAGAAAACAATATGTCTATACATTTGTGTACTTTTTCCCCAGCAAGACCCAGCAGGGTAGGTGTAGAGCAGAGAGAGTGGACCCATGTTTAGTTTCTCCACATTGGTGGGATGGGAGGACCAGCGGTTAAAGGAGTTCACAGTGCTCATTAGCCTGGGAGTGGATGACTATTCGCTTAGCAACTATTGGTAACAAGATGGTGTTGTGGCCTGAATGCTTGTGCTCTCTTCCCCCAGATTCATACGCTGAAGCCCTAATGACCATGAGGCTGTATTTAGGAACAGAATCTCTGATGATGTGATTAAGATGTGACGAGGCCACAAGACGCTTCCTCCTTGGAAGAAAAGCCATGATAGACAGTGTATTAAAAAGCAGACAGCACTTTGCCGACAAAGGTTCATTGTCAAACCTACGGTTTTTTCAGTAGTCATTTATGGATGTGAGAACTGGACCATAAAGAAGGCCGAGTGCTGAAGAATTGATGCTTTCGAACTATGGCGCTGGAGAAGACTTGAGAGTCCCTTGGACTGCAAGGAGATCAAACCAATCAATCCTAAAGGAGATCAACCCTGAATATTCACTGGAAGGACTGACGCTGACGCTGAAGCTCCAGTACTCTGCCCACCTGATGTGAAGAGCTGACTCACTGGAAAAGACCCTGATGCTGGGAAAGATTGAGGGCAGGAGGAGAGGGGGATAACAGAGGATGAGCTGGTTGGATGGCATCATCAACTCAATGGGCATGCATTTGTGGAAACTCCAGAAGATAGTGAAGGACAGGGAAGCCTGGCATGCTGTAGTCCATGGGGTCACAAAGAGTCGGACATCACTGAGCGACTGAACAATAGGCCATAAGATAATCCTTATCTGATCGGATTAGTGTCCTTATAAAAAGAGACACCAGAGAGCTGTTTCTCAGGCACAAACAACAAGGAAAGTCCTTGTCCTTTCATGTGAGGATGGAGGAGAAGGCAGGCATCCACAAGCCAGCAAGAGAGCTCTCTCCTGAAACTAAATCAGCCAAAACCTCGATCATGGGCTTCCAGCCTTCAGAACTGTGAGAAAATAAGTTTCTGTTGTTTAAAACACCTAGGCTATGGCTTTTGTAATGACTGCCGTAGCAGACTAATTCCCATGGAAGGGAAAGAAGTGCAGACAGGTTAGGCAAAAGAGTGGAGAAACTCTTAAGGGTGTTGAGGCAAGAAGCAATGGCTGCAGTGAGGAAAGGAACCTGCGGGGGGGAGTGCCTGTTAGAATTTGCTAATTGTCGAGGAATAGCAACTCCAGGGGACGACAAGCTCTAGGACTGTAGCCAAATGGTAGCAGAGGAAATGGGGTTGTGACCGCTAAGAACTGTGAGGCTAAGGCTTGGAGGTCATCTATGTGGACTCAGAAGTCACCTAGGCTAATGACAGGTCCTGAGATGAGAAGGATGTATGAGTCAGGAAGAGAAATGCTTGCTGCTGTAATAAGAATCCTCACATTTCTGTGACTTTGCCGAATAAAAGTTTGTTTCTCTCTCATGTCACAGTCCAGTTTGGGTCAGGCAGCTCTCCTGACAGCTCTGCTCCAAACAGAATCTCAGAGATGGGGACACCTGTGTGATGGTCATTCATTTCCAACAAGTACCACCTGATACAAAATGTAGAAAAGATACCATGGACACACACACACACACACACACACCCCAGCATCTCACTTATGAATATGGATGAAAACATTTAAATATAATGCCAGCAGTAATAAAAGAAAAACGCAGCATGACCCAGCAGAGTTTATTTTAGAAGTGAAAGAGAGAGGGTCTATCTACATGGGCCTGGCTGAACTGGATGGAATGGAAACATTTGCTTTGCTCAACCTTCTGTGTCTCATCCAAACACTTGTATATCATAAAGTTAGAAATAGTGGCCCTCCACTTTAGCAACCAACAATGACATAAATCTGTGAAGACACTTCTCTCAACTGAAATGCACTCTGTAGGAGTAAGGAACTCCTGAGCACACAGGACCCCAGGCTGGGTGTTGTTTAGGACAAGACGTTTAAGACAAGGTTTCTCTTCTCCTAGAAAGCTAAGAAAAGGTGCAAACAACATCAAGTGTAAAGGCCCACCAGCCAGACAGACCATGTTTAGAGCTGAGAGGGAGAGAAGATACTCTCCAGGCCTTGTCTGTTGCAGAGAAACCAAATCATTGCGTTTTCTCTCTGGGGCCCTGGGAGGCTGCTTTTCCCAGCCCTCACTGCTTCTGGGAGGAGTCAGATAACAGTTCTGGTCCCTGGACTAAGGGCAGGAGTGATGCATGCCACTGTTAGCTTTGGCCCTTAAGTGTTCTTCAGGGTCCCACTCTCTCTCCCCTATTCGTGCAAAGAATAAACAAATGTCAGTCGTCACATACACACACTCCAAAAGAAAAAAAAGCCAAATAGTTTTCCAATCTCCTATTTTTTTTTTTAAATTTATTTATTTGGCTGTGTCAGGTCTTAGTTGCGACACACATCTTTGATCTTCATTGCAGCATGCAGGAGCTTTAGCTTCAGCATATGAACTCTCAGTTGTGATGTGTGGGCCCTAGCTCCCTGACCAGGAATTAAACCTGGGCCCTCTGCATTGGGAGAGCAGAGTCTTAGCCACTGGACTAGCAGGGAAGTCCCCCCGCCTCTCCTATTTTCTTAATCTATTCATTCATTTAAACAGTGTTTGTTATTTGCCCATTATATGTTAGGAGCTGTACTCTCATGGAGCTTACATTCTAAGATGACTGGTAAATTCTAGGAGTTTTTCCATTCTATTTTGTTATTCAGAAGTCCCTTACTGGATCTATTAATTCAGTTTTCTAATCACTTAATATCACTCTTCAGCCTGACTGCTTTATTGTTTCCTCCTTGCCTTGTTTTGTTGCTTTTTAAAAAATTCCATATATTGGTTAATTTTTCATCTCCTCTTATTTAATAATAACAGTATTTAAGGGTACACATGAAATCATTTCATGCACACATTTAAAGTTTGTTAAATTATCTGAATACCCATGAATGGATATTCCTCAGTATTACCAGTCCTATGACTTACACAGAGGATGTAGTCAAGTCGGAAAACTGTCTGCAGGAGTTCCAAAACTCAGGCAGAGAGCACGTGAATGGTTTTTAAAATTTTCTCAACTAGTGACAAAGGAATGAAAAGCACTGTTTGTTTTTTAAAAATCAATATGATCAATACACTCCACAAGTGATTCCAGGTTTTATCAAGATGTATGTGGCTCTCGCTTTCATTTTAGAGCCAAGTCTCTATATTTATTTACTTATAAGCAGTCCCTTATAGCTCAGTCGGTAAAGATTCTGCCTGCAATGTGGGAGACGTGGGTTCAGTTCCTGGGTTGGGAAGATCCCTGGAGAATCCCATGGACAGAGGAGCCTGGCAGATTACAGTCCATGGGGTTGCAAAGATTTGGACAGGACTGAGCAACTAACACTTTCACTTCTTAATGCATTTTTATCCACGCAGACTGCTAATATAAAGTCCAGCAGGAATGCATCACAACCATATGCTACAGAAAACTCCTGGCCCACCTGCGCTTATATCACCCAACCCTTCTTCCCTCTCAACAACAGAAAGTGTAGAAACAATAACCAGCTTGTTTTTGATGAAGCTTAACTGGTAAAAGTCAAAGAGCTGAGGTCACTGGGAGAGCTGGGCAGTGCACATAGTGAGTACTTAGTACATTTTTGGTGAATTAACCAAACAGTTGAATTCTGACTTCAAGTCACCTGCTCCTTCTACTTGATGCCCTCACAGCTGCAAGGCTCAAGTGAGAAACACGTGAAAGAGCTTGGCAAACTGCCACGTCAGTACCACTATTAGGGTTTTAATGCTCCGTATTGGAGAAGGAAATGGCAACCCACTCCAGTGTTCTTGCCTGGAGAACCCCAGGGACCGGGGAGCCTGGTGGGCTGCCGTCTATGGGGTCACACAGAGTCGGACACGACTGAAGTGACTTAGCAGTAGCAGCAGTAGCATTGTGACCCTAAGGCGTAATGCTCGACAGCACCGCCAGAGGGCGGCAGCCCCGCTCTGCTGCTCTGAAAAAATATTCCATGGGATTTTCCAGGCAAGAGTACTGGAGTGGGTTGCCATTTCCTTCTCCATGAAAAACCTCAGTGAATACGTTTTACATGGGAAAGGAAATACTCTTGTTCTACCTAAAGCTTATTAAAAGAATTTTGTTCTCTGTACTCTGCAGGATCCCCTCATCTTTCAGTTCATTTCAGTTCAGCCGGTCAGTCGTGTCTGACTCTTCGTGACCCCATGGACTGTAGCATGCCAGGCTTCCCTGTCCGTCATCATCTCCCAGATCTCGCTCAAACTCGTGTCGTGGAGTCTGTGATGCTATCCAACCATCTTATCCTCTGTCTTCCCCTTCTCCTCCTGCCTTCAGTCTTTCCCAGCATCAGGGTCTTTTCCAATGAGTCAGTTCTTCGCATCAGGTGCTGCAAAATGACTTAGAAAGTGAGTCACAGTAGGGTCTCACCCATTCCCTGCTCAACAGATAGGGCTGCAGAGAGTGTTTATTTCTTCCTTAGGTTAATCAGCTTTGGAGAAATAGATCAGTGGATCAATGGCCTGCGATGGGACAAACATTGATGTGTGCCTTTGTTTCCCCAAACATTTTAGGATAAATTATCTCCTGGAACATGATCTCATGAAAATAATTAACACTGGTTTGGCAATTACTTTGTATCAAGCCCTGTTCTTATTGCTTCATGTGAGGTAGGTATGATAATTATCTCCATTTTATGCATGAAGAAACTAGCAAAAAGAGGTTAGGTATTTAAGGTAAGGTTGTTCAGCTAGAAAGGGAAAGAATAGTTTGGCTTTGAATGTGTACTCTTAACCACCGAACTATGCTACCCTTCAAAAATGATGGCTTTTCCCCAAATCCCATACCTGGGGCTAGATTGCTGGGGCAGTTTTGCACCTAACTCTGTACATGGCTTCATACTGAAGGCATGGATTATTTTCAAATTATCAAAAGGATTCCTAGTAATTCAGTTTGTAAGGAGGAAAGTCTGAAATGCAAGGCAGACGCTCAACTTCGTGTGTGCATGCTCACCCATGCTAAGGCAGTGTCTGACTTTTTGCAACCCCAAGGACTGTAGCCCACCAGACTTCTCTCTCTATGGAATTTCCCAGGCAAGGCAGACACTCAACTTCGTGTGTGCATGCTCACCCATGCTAAGGCAGTGTCTGACTTTTTGCAACCCCAAGGACTGTAGCCCACCAGACTTCTCTCTCTGTGGAATTTCCCAGGCAAGAACGCTAGAGTGGGTCACCACTTCCTCCTCCAGGGGATCTTCCCAACCCAGGGATCAAACCTGTGTCTCCTACATTGGCAAGTGGATTCTTTACCACTGAGCCACCTAGGAAGCCCTAAGAACTCAGGGATGATATTAATTGGGGCATAGCCTTCCATGAAGTTGAAATTATGTAGCTGAAATTTCTTTTAAGGGGAATCATGACAGCTTTCAGAGTAGATCGTTACAGACTTTAGAACTCTCACAAGAATGTTAAGGGCAAAGCTGCTGTGCCTCACTGACTTGTCTGAGTCTCTACTGGCAGAGCTAGAATTTGAATCCAAGGACCTGAAATTCCCAGTGCCAAGTGCAGAACTTTATAACAAAGCTTCCCCCTTCACAATAAAATTCTCTTTCTTCCTGGCTGTCTTCCAGGGCCTTCAGCATTCTCGGGAGAAAAAAAGTGGAGACGTTTCTCTCAATGTGAACTTAGCAAAATAGATGAAAGAGCTTCCCCAGGTCCCCATGCGCTTTAATAGGACTTTGTGCCTCCCTTGGTTCCTTCTGTTAGTGATCATACAAATGTTCCAGATTTGCGGCAAGCATGGAGAAAGTGCTCAGATTTTGCCTACTGGCAAGCTAACTAGTTCACCTGCTGAAGTTTAATGGGTGCTGGTAGAAAACCCAAACCTCCTGGGTCAGAGACAAAGGACAGTTCATTATTCATAGCAAAACTGTGTTGCCAGACTCAGCATTTTTTGCACCAGCTCCCTAAGCTCCAGCTTCCAAAGGGTAATAGAAAAAGACCAGATAATACCTGTGAATCCAGCAGATTGTGTCCCAGGAGAAGAACTCTGACCTGAATCTTCTAGAATGGGCAATAAACATAACAATTCTTTGCTCCAGAGAGAGACCTTGTATTCATCATACTGGGCAGCAGATTTGCCTGTCCTTTGCTCCCATGAGAAGCTCTGTCAAGGCTGTTCTCTGCACAGGTATCTTTGAACAGACAGTCTGCCACAACAGCCCATCATTGCCTCCATTTGCAAGATATGCAGAGTGGTTGAGAGGCCCTGGAGCTGGCCTGAGATCCATGGAGGCTGGTTTCCTACTCACATGAATATATGAAAACCAACTCTATTCAAGTTACTGAATGTTCTGCTATTTTCAAAATGTCTGTTAGCTGAATTACTCGACAATCAAACGTGAGTTTCGTGTTGTTTCAATAAAGCCTTACGACAAGGAAGCTAATTTTTGACCTACCTGTACTCAGTACTAATGCGAGAATCCTGGTAATTTTTAAAAGTATTTTTCTAAGTATTTCATTCTTCCAATGAAAGAAAAAAGTATTCCCTTTAACACACAAGGGCATGTGAAATATTTTCTTGTTTAGATAGTGTCATGGAGCAGGAAAGATCAGTGATGACCCGATTTCTTGGTACCCAAATCAGCAACACATATTTTCATGTTCAGTACAGCATTTGAGAGGTACTGTCATGCTGTTATGTGTAAATAACTCCCATGTACAGTAATCATTTATGTTAATATAGTTCATCTATGTGATAGAGAAAAGATACCATCATAAGTATTAAAAGATTAAAATTCTATGTAAATAGTTTTAATTGATGATTAGAATTTTGGCCATTTATGCAACAATTTCCTTTCTGTTTCTTTTGTTGTTGTTCAGGTACTAAGTCATGTCTGACTCTTTGCGACCCCATGGACTTCAGTATGCCAGGCTCCTCTGTCTTCCACTATCTCCTGGAGTTCAAATTCATGTCCATTGAGGTGGTCATGCTATCTAACCATCTCACCCTCTGCGGCCCACCCCATTCTTTTGCCTTTGATCTTTCCCAGCATCAGGATCTCTTCTGTGAGTCAGCTCTTGTCATTAGGTGGCCAAAGTAGTGGAGGTTCAGCTTCAGCATCAGTTCTTCCAAGAACATTCAGGGTTGATTCCCTTTGGATTGACTGGTTTGATCTCCTTGCAGTCCAAGGGACTCTCAACAGTGTATTCCAGCACCACAGTTCAAACGCATCAATTCTTTGGCACTCAGCCTTCTTTATGGTCCAACTCTCACATCCGTACATGACGACTGGAAAAACCATAGCTTTGGCAATACGATCATTTGTCAGTGAAGTGGTTTTCTGTTTCCTAGTTTTGAATAACATCAGCTACCATTTGTCACGCACCTTATTATTCAGATAATTTGCATATTTAACCTCATTTGAATTTTAATGAACGTCTATGAAGGAATGAGACACGCCCAGATTCAGATCTACCTGCCTGGAAATTTGGTATATTTCTATTGCATTGCTCTGCTCTATTGTTACCTGGCCCACTTCTTGGCCTGGAGTGTGGATTTCCAAGAGGATCTGAAAGCATTTTCCTCCAGGTTGCTAAGTCAGTTGTCTGTCTCTTTCACTTGGGCACGCTGGCATTCTCATCCATGTTCACTTCTCCACAGCTCAGGAACACTATGGATCTTAGAGATGGAAGGGATCCCAGGAGTCTCCAATACCAGAGCATCCCCAGTGGATGCCCATCTGCTTTCTGCTTTGGTGGTTCTTCGGTTGGAAGCGCTTGTGATTAAAAGTTTTAAGAACATTTCTCTCTGCCGTCCTTTTGCAGCGTGCATGCATTGTTCCTTGTCTGCTCTTAATTCATTTCCTCTTCTAGAAGGACTTCTCATAAAATTAAAGAAAAACGTTTCCAAAGAAGTATGCTGAAAAAGGGCAGTAATCCAGGAAGTTTTTATATCTTTAAGTATATTATTAAATATTAAAATATAACTGCTCACTTCTCAAGCACTGATTCAGGTTAAACCATGTCAAGAAATTATTCTAAATCATACTGGAAGGACTGGGAGCCGACTTGAGAGAGATGCTGATTGGTGCTAACCTACTTTCTATGATGCATCGAACACATTATTCAAGTTTGTAGCTTCAGCAGAAACCCAATATTGAATAAATATCGGGTAAGCATTTTTAAATGCTTCAGGGCGACAGTGTCATTCTTACTTACATTTTTACTTTAAGCTATGCAGCAGATTTAGTGGGTGGTCCAGTAAGTAATTGTCCTCCCGGAAGCCACCATCTATAGCTGTTAACATTCCTTTCTGTGACCTTTAGCCTCTGAGCCATCTACTTTTTCTGAGTGCTTTTTTTTTCCATTTCAGATACACTCAGATCCAGGACAAAGTACCAAGAAATTTGAAAGTATCATTTAGGAAAGTTGTTTTTTTTAACCTTGTACTTTAGAATTACACCTTTTCTTTCTTTTCTTCTTTTTGGTATTTTAGGCAAGTGTAGTAGACTGGATACTGTCCCCTAAAAATTCACGTTCATCCAGAACCTCAGAGTGTGACCTTTCAGGAAATTTGTAGATTAATTAGTTAAAGATCTGAAGATGAAATCATCTTGGGTTTAAGCTGGACCTTGAATCCTATAACTAGAATCCCTTTAAGAAGAGGAGAGGACACAGGGAGACCTGCAGAGAAGAGGGCGATGTAAAGAAAGAGGTAGAGACGGGATAAGTACAAGCAAAGTACCACCAGGGATTGCTGGCAGTCACTGGAAGTAGCAGAGAGGCATGGAGTGATTTTTTTCCTTACAGGACCCAAGCCACCAACCCTACTGATACCTTGATTTCGGACTCCAGTCCCCAGAACGACGAGAGAATACATTTCTGTTATTTTCAACCCCTGAGTTTGTAGTAATTTGTTATGATGACTGTCCTAGGAAATTAGTACAGTGCTGTAACAACAAGCAGTTTAAAACTGATGAAGCATAAGTGTTTATCAATATAAGGGTGTCCTAATCAAACAGGATACTTTGAGAAAAGGAAGAAGGAATGGCTGGAGGATGTTACTTAGTCTGAAAATGGGCTGCTGCCTTAACTAAAAAACATCATTCTTCATAAAGAGGGGACTGCCTGTTGTGTTCTCTCTGCTCTTCACAGCCCTGACCGCATTGTATTGCGGTGATTTGTCTTCCTTAAGGGCCCTTTCTTAGTCTCAGATGAGGCTCTGTGTCCTAGCAGAGGGGCTGGTGCATAAGTCACAATAAGCACTCAGTAGATAGAGGGACATGCATCCAGGTGCAGGCCTCATGGGCACCTGTTTTCCTGGCATAATTATTAATACTGTCTTCTTTCTGGATGTAGAGAATAGATTTGTGGTTATCAAGGGGGAGAGGAGAGAGGAAGGGAAGAATTGGAAATTTGAGGTTAGCAGATGCAAACTATTATTTTCATATACAGGATGGATAAACAACAAGTTCCTACTGTATAGCACAGGGAACTATATTCAATATCCTGTGATAAACCATGATGGAAAAGAATATGAAAAAGAATAGAGATATATATGTATAGCTGAATCACTTTTCTGTACAGTAGAAATTATCACAACATTGTAACAACATTGTATTATATTGTATACTGCAATAAAATTAATTTTAAAATATCAAATAGTGTTCTCTTTCATATTCAGAACTGTCCCATTTGGATGGAAAGCTATCCTATTAATTTATGCTTTTGCACATACAGAATAGATGATTTTGGAAATACTGTTATGAGTCTATTTGAAAAAGGGCAGAGCCAAGATTTTCCCTATCTTTTTATTGTAAAATTCACACATGTAATTAATACATCCAGAATAATCCTATTAAAGTGATTTCAGTTCAGTTCAGTTGCTCAGTCGTGTCTGACTCTTTGCGACCCCATGCATCGCAGCACACCAGGCTTCCCTGTCCATCACCAACTCCCAGAGTTCACTCAGATTCACGTCCATCGAGTCAGTGATGCCATCCAGCCATCTCATCCTCTGTCGTCCCCTTCTCCTCCTGCCCCCAATCCCTCCCAGCATCAAAATCTTTTCCAATGAGTCAACTCTTCGCATGAGGTGGCCAAAGTACTGGAGTTTCAGTTTTAGCATCATTCCCT
This sequence comes from Capra hircus, assembly GCF_001704415.2. NCBI lineage: Eukaryota > Metazoa > Chordata > Mammalia > Artiodactyla > Bovidae > Capra > Capra hircus. Next base: position 32,758,674 of record NC_030812.1, read on the forward strand.
CCAAAGAAATCCCAGGGCTGATCTCCTTCAGAATGGACTGGTTGGATCTCCTTGCAGTCCAAGGGACTCTCAAGAGTCTTCTCCAACACCACAGTTCAAAAGCATCAATTCTTCGGTGCTCAGCCTTCTTCACAGTCCAACTCTCACATCCATACATGATCACTGGAAAAACCATAGACTTGACTAGACGGACCTTAGTCAGCAAAGTAATGTCTCTGCTTTTGAATATGCTATCTAGGTTTAGAGCATGTCTTTCCACTGCTCCAAATCCTCCCATTCCTTTTCATCTCACTCTGAATGGCCACAACCAAAGTCCTTACAGTGGCCTACAAGTCGCCGCATGATCTGATTCATTTCCTCCCTCATCTCACCACCAGGGTCTTGTCCAATTGCCCTCCTTGCTGACACTCAAACATACATGTAGGCTACTGAGTCGGGGAATTTACATTTGTTACTGATAAATACATCAAAATTTGTGGAATGTAGCCAAAGCAGTATTGGGGTATTAACAGACTAGCTAAAATAGAAATAAGAAAATAGAAAATGAATGGCCTAATATTAAAAGTCAGTTATCTAGAAGAAACTCACAAATAATCCCAAAGACAGTAAAATAAAGGGAGTAATGATGATAAGTTTACAAATTAATGAAATTAAATGTCCGTAGAGATGATCAGCTATAAATCCAAAGTGGCTATTCTGACAATTTTCAGCAATAAGAAAGAGAAAGTATAAGGAAACAATACTAGATATGGAGAAGTGTAAGCTCTCAGGTCATGTCACATGAAGGCTCAGTCATGTTCAACTCTTTATGACCCCGGAGACTGTAGCCTGCCAGGCTCCTCTATCCATGGAATTTTCCCAGCAAGAATACTGGAGTGGGTTGCTCTTTCCTCCTCCATGGGGACCTTCCTGACCCAGAAATCAAACCTGTGTCTCCTGCATTGGCAGGAGGATTCTTTACCACTGAGACAACAGGGAAGCCCTGTGTAGGCTCTATGAGGGATTTTAAATAATAGGAAAATGAAATTAGCAAGCAATAATTTTGAAAATATAGATGAAATAAGCATTTTTAAGAAAAATATAAATAACCAACACATTACTCAAGAGAGAAATTTTTGGAATGCAAAAATGCCAATATACATTAATGAGAGATTGGTAATCAGACTTTAGTCAGTTCAGTTGCTCAGTTGTGTTGACTCTTGGCATGGACTGCAGCACGCCAGGCTTTCCTGTCCATCACCAGCTCCTGGAGCTTACTCAAACTCATTTCCATTGAGTTGGTGATGCCATCCAACCATCTCATCCTCTGTTGTCCCCTTCTCCTCCTGTCTTCAACCTTTCCCAGCATCAGGGTCTTTTCCAACAAGTAAGTTTTTCGCATCAAGTGGCTAAAGTATTGGAGTTTCAGTTTGAGCATTAGTCCTTCCAATGAATATTCAGGACTTATTTCCTTTAGGCTGGACTGGTTGGATCTCCTTGCAGTCCAAGGGACTCTCAAGAGTGTCTCCAACACCACAGTTCAAAAGTATCAATTTTCCAGTGCTCAACTTTCTGTATGGTTCAACTCTCACATCCATACATGACTACTGGAAAAACTATAGCTTTGACTAAATGAGCCTTTGGTGGCAAAGTAACATCTCTGCTTTTTGATATGCTATCCAGATTGGTCATAGCTTTTCCTCCAAGGAGTAAGTGTCTTTTAATTTCATGGCTGCAGTCACCATCTGCAGTGATTTTGGAACCCCTCAAAATAAAGTCAGTCACTGTTTCCATTGTTTCCCCATCTATTTGCCATGAAGTGATGGGACTGGATACCATGATCTTAGTTTTCTGAATTAAAGTTTTAAGCCAACTTTTTCACTCTCCTCTTTCACTTTCATCAAGAGGCTCTTTAGTTCTTCTTCATTTTCTGCCATAAGGGTGGTGTCATCTGCACATCTGAGGTTATTGATATTTTGCCTGGCAATCTTGATTCCAGCTTGTGTTTCATCCAGCCCCTGACATTTCACACGATGTACTCTGCATATAAGTTAAATAAGCAGAGTGACAATATATTCCTCCTGAAAAAAAAAAATCAGTACCAGAAGGTTTTATAAGCCAATTGCACCAATCCTTTGGGCTTCCCAGGTGGCACAGCTGTAAAACATCTGCCTGCCAGTGGAGGAGATGCAAGAGATGCGGTTTCGACCCCTGGGTCAAGAAGATTCCCTGGAGTAGGAAATGGCAAACCACTTCCTGCCTGGGATTCTTGCCTGGGAAATTCCATGGACAGTGGACTCCTTTAAGGAACAGATCATTTCTATTTTATATAAACTGTTATAGAAAAAGATGGAAATTTATTTATGTTATACACTTAGTATAATCTTGATAATAGCATTGTATATTTATCCAGGTCTCCCACACTGCAGGTGGATTATTTACCAGCTAAGCCACCAGGAAAACCCAAGAATACTGAGTGAATAGCCTATCCCTTCTCCAGCAGATCTTCCCAACCCAGGAATCGAACTGGGGTCTCCTGCATGCAGGCAGATTGTTTACCAGCTGAGCTACCAGGGAAGCCCTGATAATAACATTAGTAATTAAAGATAAAACTTATAGGCCTGTCATACATATGAACATTATTTTTATAAACATATTTGCGAATCAAATCTAGCAACATTCAAACCCAGAAGACATTAAATGTTCAACGTTAGGAACACATTAATATACAGTACTGACATTGTAAAAAGAAAAAATAGTGTGATAATCCTAGCAGATGTAAGAGAAAAGAATTAGATGAAATTCAACACTCATATTTTTTTAGTTTTAAGAAAACCTAACCCCTCCTAACAAATATGAAAAGACAATTCTACCAAATATTTATTAAATGAAATCACAATAAAAAAAACCTCCTTTAGATTTCATAAAGAGAGAGAATATTCCTCAATTCATCTTGGTGTGAAGCATAATCTTGATGCTAAAACTAGATGAGGATAGTGAAGGGAGGCAAAATATGCTAGCCCAAAACATGTCATTTTGGGTTAGGGATTATTTTGAGCTGAAAACATTTGAAAAACAGCAGATATAAGAAGGACACCCTGGGGAAAAAAAATAAAAGCATGAGCTAAAAAAAATTCCCATGTAAAAATTCCCTCCCTGTACCAAGAAGAACTACTCTTATCAACAGAGATGAGGAGTGAAGGTGAGGAGAAATACGCACAAACCTTGTTAAAATCACTTTTATCTCCCTTTTAGTCTCTCTATATATTTTAGTTACTTTCCCACAATGATTCCTCTTTGTTTAGTCTAGAATAGAACACTTAGGCATAGCCACGTCTTTGGGTCTTCATTTTCCTATGGAGGCTCCCATGTACATGTATAAATCTGTGTGCTTTTCTCCTATTTATCTGTCCTACATTTAACTTAATTCTCAAGTCCAGCCAGAGACCCTGAGAGGGTAGAGTTAAAGTCCTGCTTTCCCAACAACAATACTAAATAGAAAATTTAGTCTAACTTCACTCGTACACATAGATATAAAAATTCTAAACAAAATCTTATAAAACTAAATTCCTTAATCTATAAAAATGTAAATAATTTATGATTAGATTGAATTCATTCCAGGAATACAAAGCTGATTTAATGTCTGAAAACAAAATTATATTATATACTTCATATGCCTTCTCCATAGCAAAGCATCTCCCATGTTCGTAAGTTCATGCTTAAAATCTTGCATGCTAGGCTTCAGCATTATTTGAACCAAGAACCTCCAGATGTCCAAACAGGGTTTAGAAAAAGAAGAGGAACTAGAGATCAAATTGACAACATTCACTGGATTATAGAGAAAGCAAAGGAATTTCAGAAAAACATTTATCTCTGTTTCATCATCTATGCTAAAGTCTTTGGCTGTGTGGATCATGAAAAGCTGTGGAAAGCTTTTAAAGAGATGGGAATACCAGACCATCTTGCCCGTCTCCTGAGAAACTGGTATGTGGGTCAAGAAGCAACAGATGGAACACTGTATGGAACAACTGATTGGTTCAAGATTGAGAAAGGAGTACGACAGGGCTGTCTGCTTTCACCCTGTTTGTTTAACCTGTATGCTGAGCACATCATGGGAAATGCAGGGCTGGATCAGTTACAAGCTGGAATCAAGATAGTGGGGAGAAACATCAACAACCTCAGATATGTGGATGATGTCACTCTAATGGGAGAAAGTGAAGAGGAACTAAAGAGCCTCTTGATGAGGGTGAAGCAGAAGAGTGAAAGAGCTGGCTTAAGACTAAATATTAAAAAAAACTAAGATCATGGCATCCAGTCCCATTACCGCATGGCAAATAGAAGGGGGAAGGTGGAAGCAGAGACAGACTTCCTCTTCCTGGGCTCCAAAATCACTGTGGATGGTGACTGCAGCCATGAAATCAGAAGGCAATTACTTCTTGGCAGGAAAGCGATGACAAACCTAGACAGTGTGTTGAAAAACATAGACGTAACTCTGCCAACAAAGGTCTGTATAGTCAAGGCTATGGTCTTCCCAGTGGTCGTGTATAGTTGTGAGAGCTGGACCTTAAAGAAGGCAGAATGCAAAAGAATTGATGCTTTTGAACTGTGGAGCTGGAGAAGACTCCTGAAAGTCCCTTGGATAGCAAGGATGTCAAACCAGTCAATCTTAATGGAAATCAACCCTGAACACTCATTGGAAGAACTCATTTTGGTCATCTGATGTGAACAGATGACCCATTGGAAAAGTCCCTGATGATGGGAAAGATTGAGGGCAGGAGAAGAGGGCATTAGAAGATGAGACAGCTGGACGGCATCACTGATGCAATGAACATGAACTTGAGAAAATTCTAGGAGATGGTGAGGGACAGGGAGGCCTGGCGTGCTGCAGTCCGTGGGGTCGCAAAAAGTCGGACATGACTGGGCAACTGAATAACAACAACAACAATAAAGACTGTAAACTTGCCCCCAAGAGGTCTGGCCTTTGTCCTTAGCTTCTGGGAGATAATCTCTAAGCATCTGGACTGTCGTGCCTGATGGGAATGTCTTTATTTGCCTGGGAGCTTTCGCTAACTGGATAGTCTAACAAGGATGATTTAGGGTAGAGAGTGACTACATTGGAAAATGGGGACAAGAGACTAAAGTCAGTTACAGGGGTGATCAGTCCCCAAACCTGGACACCAGGCTCAGTGAGCTTCTCTGGTTGACAGTATTTTGAGCACTTTGTCACACACCGAAACTGGGAAAGTCATGCATCCATGACTCAATCGGAAAAGGACAACAGAAGCTCTGTGTTTGGTATAACCATATCTACCCTACGTTCTTCTTGACTAATTTTAATCTACCCTAAAATTATCAAATCAACCAAATGATTTTAATTCTCCCCAAATTCCAACAATAAAATAGCTGCTTTCAAAACTTACATGGACTAGTGAAGGACCAAGAATCACCAAGACATGGCTGAAAAAGATGGGGTCTTCCACAGGCTTATGTCAAGATTTATCATACAGCGGGAGTAGTTAAAGCATAGCGTCTGGCACAGGGATTGATCAATGGAACAGAGTACAGACAGAGAGGAATAATAGACCTACATATATATATGAACAATAGTCAATATTAAGGAGAGAAAACCCAAGAATGAAGAGGGAGAAAAGAAAGGAAAATTATTGAAGACAGAAATAGTGGTCTCTATACACTGACCACAGTCAAAACGATTTTCCTTAATATGTAAGAAATGGGGGACGTTGAGTGTGGCCCAAGTCACAGTTCAGTTTCCACACCAAGAAAGAGGGTCGAAAGATAGTTTGTGGGGCCTGCTACAAGATGAAACTGAAGTGCCTCTTGTTAAAAAAAATATTAATAATTTCAAGACAGTGACAGCAAATAATCCAACCAAGTGCAAGACCCTTCTAAGCGTGGGAACCTGTGTGACCACCACACACATTACATGCTCATACCGAGCTCTACCAGGAATATCCTACAGATGGCTCTTCAGTGCAGGGTTTGAATATTGGACTATTTGGAATTATATATGCATTGCTGTCAACTTTGTGGGTGTCAACTAGTGTGAAAAAAGTGCAATCGTGTCTGTTTTCACTTACAACTATACACAGTATATTCTCTGGAACTAGGGTAAAGAATTTTCTACTTTTTCTCCAGTGATGTTAACTCAAACACACTTGTAACTCAATACCTCATTTAAAGTTTCAACTCAGACAGTTGCAGGGCATAATCTAGTTCTGAGCATTTAGGAGAGTACTTTAAATTTTCTTCCATTACTCTCATAAATTTTCTATTGTTTGGCATTTTCCTGTGGCATTCATTTTCAAAGTTGAAAGATTAATAGGACGTTTCATCAAAGTAATACCAGGTTATTTCATTTTAGGTTGTTTTTATTGTCAAATAGAATAAATAAATCAGTGTCTGAAATTATAAAGATTATAATATATGAATGTGAATAATTTGTAATGCCTAAATTTGACTTTCTATATCAGAGTACAGTTGAAGCATACTCAAAATTAGTCTTTATAAATTAAAAAAATCTAACCTACCTTAAAGAAGATATCTTGAAAAATATAAATGTATAGAAGGTTCTCGGAGAAAGCAATGGCACCCCACTCCAGTACTGTTGCCTGGAAAATCCCATGGACGGAGGAGCCTGGTAAGCTGCAGTCCATGGGGTTGCTAAGAGTCGGACACGACTGAGCGACTTCACTTTCACTTTTTACTTGCATGCATTGGAGAAGGAAATGGCAACCCACTCCAGTGTTCTTGCCTGGAGAATCCCAGGGATAGGGGAGCCTGGTGGGCTTCCGTCTATGGGGTCACAAAGAGTCGGACACGACTGAAGTGACTTAACACTTAGCACTAGCATAGAAATTTCTACTGCATTATTTTGAATCTTCCAAAGACTGACTGGTTGCATTCTTATTTATTATTATAATATGCATAATGCTTCCACTTGACCTATAGAAAGTTCACTGTATAAATTTATGTGTGCGTGCGTACTCAGTCACTCAGTCTCACGGCACTCATTGTGACCCCATGGACTGTAGGCTCCTCTGTCTATGCAATTTTCCAGGCAAGAATATTGGAGTGGGTTGCCATTTCCTACTCCAGGGGACCTTCCCAACCCAGGGATCGCACCTATATCTCTTGTGTCTCCTGCATTGCCAGGGGGATTCTTTACCACTAAGTCAGCTGGTTGAAGTTAAAATACTCACAAGTGTTTGGTAGTTTGTTATACCCAGACAGTGCTACTGGGGCCATTCAGGGTAAAATCTATTGCAAAGTAAAATTTTCAAGCGGCTTCTTCCACCTCCGCATGAAGAATTCAGCTAACCTTCATAGGTGTATTAAATGAACGACAATAATTGCTTCCTTTTTATACAGTTACTCTTAGAATGCTGCCCAGGATTTCATCATTGATTTCAGGTCAAATCTTTTTTCAAGGTTTTCTCACTGGAGATCTGCCTGACGCCGCAGCCAGAGTTTTTAGGAGTGAATGGGGGTAATCTTCATTTGCTATAGTTAAATGGCCTCTATTGTGAGTGATTTTATTTGACAGCATCATAACTGATTACCTGAAGATTCGAACCGATAGCTGTTCCTTCAAGAAAAACTCAATTTGCAATTTACATTTCCCACGCTTCTTTCTGCCAGCTAACACACCAGCTGCAGCTCTTTGTTCAGCTCTGAAAGGCACTTCTAATGAGAAAAGAAGCAGCCTTAAACCTTCTTCAGGATGATCATACTTAGTCACCAATAGAGAAGGACTGGGCTGTATGACTGAGGGCAGAGTTGGTACGTGGGAGCAGGGAAAGAGTTAATGAAAGTCCAAAGGCCCACAGAAAACTGATAAACTTTTCAATGACGGGCTGGTCCCAAGAATCACGGATTAAAATAGAGGAGCTTTATTGACTATCACCCAGGCTCTCTTAGCCTAAGGTCTGGCACACCTGCTTCTTCCCCGCCACAGTCTCTGCTTGTCAATCAGCCACAAGGCATCCATGTTTCTGTCTTCTTTATCTTTTTTTTTTTTTGATAGAAAAATTTATTGGCCATCTGATAGCCTCTTGTTTGCTCTTGATTTGCTCTTATTCTCTTTTCTATCAGATTGTATCTTTTTTCCTTTATTTATTTTTTACTTTACAATATTGTATTGGTTTTGCCATACATTGACATGAATCCACCATGGGTGTACGTGTGTTCCCCATCCTGAACCCCCTCTCCTTCCTCCCTCCGCATACCATCCCTCTGGGTCATCCCAGTGCACCAGACCTGAGGACCCTGTATCATACATAGAACCTGGACTGGTGATTCATTTCACATATGATAATTTACATGTTTCAATGCCATTCTCCCAAACCATCCCACCCTCTCCCTCTCCCACAGAGTCCAAAAGACTGTTCTATACATCTCTGTCTCTTTTGCTGTCTCACATACAGGGTTATCATTACCATCTTTCTAGATTCCATATATATGTGTCAGTATACTGTATTGGTGTTTTTCTTTCCGGCTTACTTCACTCTGTATAATAGGCTCCAGTTTCATTCACCTCATTAGAACTGATTCAAATGTATTCTTTTTGATGGCTGAGTAATACTCCATTGTGTATATGTACCACAGCTTTCTTATCCATTCCTCTGCTGATGGACATCTAGGTAGCTTCCATGTCCTGGCAATTATAAGCAGTGCTGTGATGAACACTGGGGTACACATGTCTCTTTCAATTCTGGTTTCCTCGGTGCGTATGCCCAGCAGTGGGATTACTGGGTCATATGGCAATGCTATTTCCAGTGTTTTTTTAAAGGAATCTCCACACTGTTCTCCATAGTGGCTGTACTAGTTTGCATTCCCACCAACAGTGTAAGAAGGTTCCTTTTTCTCTGAACCCTCTCCAGCATTTATTGCTTGTAGACTTTTGGATAGCCGCCATTCTGACTGGCATAACATTGTACCTCATTGTGGTTTTGATTTGCATTTCTCTGATAATGAGTGATGTTGAGCATCTTTTCATGTGTTTGTTAGCCATCTGTATGTCTTCTTTGGAGAAATGTCTGTTTAATTCTTTGGCCCACTTTTTGATTGGGTCATTTATTTTTCTGGAATTGAGCTGCAGGAGTTGCTTGTATATTTTTTGAGATTAAGTCTTTGTTCGTTGCTTCATTTGCTATTATTTTCTCCCATTCTGAAGGCTGTCTTTTCACCTTGCTTCTAGTTTCCTTTGTTGTGCAGAAGTTTTAATTTTAATTAGGTCCCATTTGTTTATTTTTGCTTTTATTTCCAATATTCTGGGAGGTGTGTCATAGAGGATCCTGCTGTGGTTTATGTCAGAGAGTGTTTTGCCTATGTTCTCCTCTAGGAGTTTTATAGTTTCTTATCTTTTTTCTTATTAATTTGTAGATGTCATTTATAATTTGGGATAAGTTTTTAACCATTGTTTGTGTTGCAAATGTTTTCTTGTCTTTGGGCTTCCCTGTTCATTCTTAAAGGTATCTTTTGATGAACAGGAGCTATTAATATCAGTGTAATAAAATAAGTGATTTGTGCTTTTATGGTCTCTTTATAATTTGCAATTTTTACATTATGCTGTTTTTAAAGTCTTTCTCTACTCTGAAATCATGATGATATCATATTTTCTTGAAGTTCTTTCATTTTTTTCTTTCACATTTATAACTGAAAGAAATATGGAGTTAATATATGTTTATGGTGTAAGGTAGAGGTCAGGGGTTTTTTTCTATGTGAATATTTAATTGTTCCAATATTATGATGAACAGATCTTCCTTTCTCCCGCTGTTCTATAATACCACCTTTTTCATAAATCAGGTGTTTCATTGGTCTATTTCTACCACTGTATATTGTTGTTCAGTCACTCAGTTGTGTCTGACTCTTTACGACCCCATGGACTGCAGCACACCAGGCTTCCCTGTCCTGCACCATTTCCCGAAGCTTGCTCAGACTCATGCCCATTGACTCAGTGATGCCATCCAACCATCTTGTCCTCTGTTATCCGCTTTTCCTCCTGCCTCCTGTTTTTCCCAGCATCAGGGTCTTTTCTAATGAGTAGACTCTTCGCATCAGGTGGCAAAAGTGCTGGAGCTTCAGCTTTAGCATCAGTCCTTCTAATGAATTTTCAGGGTTGATTTCCTTTAGAATTGACTGATTTGATCTCCCTGAAGTCCAAGGGACTCTCAAGAGTCTTCTCCAATACTAGAGTTAAAAAGCATCAATTCTTCAGAGCTCAGCCTTCTTTATGGTCCAACTCTCATATCCATACCAGACTGCTGGAAAAAATAGCCTTGGCTAGATGAACCTTTGTTGGCAAAGTGATACCTTGTACCATTTTCTTAATTTGTACAAATTTCCTAACAACTATAGCTTCCTAGTCTTGATAATCAGGAATCTGGCTTTGTTCATCTTAAAAAATTTCTTGACTATTCTTGGTTCTTGAATTTCTAACTAAATTTCAGCTTGTAAAGTTTAATAATAGTAACAGTAATCAAAGGAGTTTGCTTTACATGTATAGATCCACCTGATATTATTTTTCCTGTTTTAAGGAATTTTTTTAAATGTGGACCATTTTTACAGTCTTTATTTAATTTGTTACAACATTGTTTCCGTTTCATGTTTTGGGTTTTTGGCCTCGGGGCACTGGACTGACAGGAAAGTCCCTGATATTATTCTTTACAATTTTGATTCCTTTAATCCATGAATATTTATCTCATTAATTATTTAGATATTATTTTACTTGTTTTAATAATGTTTTGCAGTTATCTTTTTGCTTAGAAGTCCTCTGTTAGATTTATTCTTTATATTTGATATTTTTGAAGTTATTATAAATGGTATCTTTTAATTTGATCTTTAAGTTACTACTATTTAGAATTTAAATAGATTTAAAAATATTGTGTCTAGTGACTTTTCTAAACACATTTATTATTTTAATTTGGCTGTGGTTTCTTTTCAGTTATCCCACTCACATAATTATATCATCTGTGAATAGTGATGCTTCATTTCTTCATTTCCAGTAATGATGCAGTTTATTTATTTTTCTTTCCATACTGCATTGGCTAGGACTTCAATGACGTATGTTGAATAAAAGTGAATCTGTGTCTTGTTATAGATCTCAAAAGAAAACATTCACCATTTTACCATTATTACATTCATTAAATTTGCTTTGTAGTTATCTTTTATTAAATTTATTAAATTAAAAAAGTTTCTTTGTAGTCCAAGTTTGCTAGGAGTGTTTGCTTTGTTTTCTTAAATTAATAAATTACTTAATTGACTAGGCTGCACCAGGTCTTGGCTGTGGCATGTGAACCCCTAGTTGCAGCATGTGGGACTGACTTCCCAACCAGGCATCAAATCCAGGCCCCTTGCAGTGGGAGTACAGAGTCCTAGGCACTGGACCGCCATGGAAGTCCCGTGGAATGTTTGCTTTTTAGAATCATGAATGGACATTAGATTTTTTCCAAATGTTTTTCCTGCAACTATTATAATGATGTGTGCTTTTTTTTTCACTCTACAAATGCAGTGAATTACATTGATTTAGTTTTCAATGTAAGACCAAAATTCAAAATTGCATTTTTGGAAAAAATCCACTTCAGTGGTGCTAGTGGTAAAGAACCTGCCTGCCAGTGCAGGAGATGTAAGAGACACAGATTTGGTCCCTGGATTGGAAAGATCCCCTGGAGAAGGAAATGGCAACTGACTCTAGTATTCTTGCCTGGGAAATCCCACGGACAGAGGAGGCGGGCAGGCTAAAGTCCATAGGGTCACAAAGAGTTGGACACAACTGAGGCAACTCAGCAATACGTGAACTGTGAACTTCCAGATGTTCAAACTGGTTTTAGAAAAGGCAGAGGAACCAGGGATCAAATTGACAACATCCACTGGATCATCGAAAAGGCAAGAGAGTTCCAGGAAAACATCTATTTCTGCTTTATTGACTATGCCAAACCTTTGACTGTGTGGACCACAATAAACTGTGGAAAATTCTGAAAGAGATGGGCATACCATACCACCTGACCTGCCTCTTGAGAAACCTATATGCAGGTCAGGAAGCAACAGTTAGAACTGAACATGGAACAACAGACTGGTTCCAAATAGGAAAAGGAGTATGTCAAGGCTGTATATTGTCACCCTGCTTATTTAACTTCTATGCAGTGTTTCATGAGAAATGCTGGACTGGAAGAAGCACAAGCTGGAATCAAGATTGGTGGGAGAAATACGAATAACCTCAGATATGCAGATGACACCACCCTTATGGCAGAAAGTGAAGAGGAGCTAAAGAGCCTCTTGATGAAAGTGAAAGAGGAGAGTGAAAGAGTTGGCTTAAAGCTCAACATTCAGAAAACGAAGATTATGGAATCCATGGGACCATCCTTCATGGTCCCATCACTTCATGGGAAATAGATGAGGAAACAGTGGAAACGGTGTCAGACTTTATTTTTTGGGGCTCCAAAATCACTGCAGATGGTGACTGCAGCCATGAAATTAAAAGACGCTTACTCCTTGGAAGGAAAGTTATGACCAACCTAGATAACATATTCAAAAGCAGGGACATTACTTTGCCAACAAATGTCCGTCTAGTTAAGACTATGGTTTATTCCAGTGGTCATGTATGGATGTGAGAGTTGGACTGTGAAGAAGGCTGAGCGCCAAAGAATTGATGCTTTTGAACTGTGATGTTGAAGGAGACTCTGGAGAGTCCTTTGGACTGCAAGGAGATCCAACCAGTCCATTCTGAAGGATATCAGCCCTGGGTGTTCATTGGAAGGACTGAAACTGAAGCTGAAACTCCAGTACTTTGGCCACCTCATGCTTAGAGTTGACTCATTGGAAAAGGTCCTGATTCTGGGAGGGATTGGGGGCAGGAGGAGAAGAGAATGACAGAGGATGAGATGGCTGGATGGCATCACTGACTTGATGGAAGTGAGTTTGGGTAAACTCCGGGAGTTGGTGATGGACAGGGAGGCCTGGCGTGCTGTGATTCATGGGGTCTCAAAGAGTGGGACACGACTGAGGGACTAACTGACTGAACTAACTGAAGCAACTTAGCACACACAACAGTACAATCATGAAATACTACTTTTTGCATATTACTGGGTTTTCTCTGCTACACTAGAATATAAGTTTCAAGAAGGCAGAGGTTTTTGTTTGTTTTATTCACTGCTGTGTTACCATGGAATATTTGTTGATGAATGAGTGAATCCCTCAGAACTGTGTATTTTCTATTCTGCCTGTGAATGGAGAGCCCTGAGCCTCTGGGTGGGGAGGGGTGGGACTGTTTCTCCTGGCAGTGCAAGGGTCACTTCTCCGCAGGACTGGGCACTACATCCACTCCACTTTCTAGAGAGTATACATCCAAACAACTCCAGAGCTGTATGTCCTTCTTTCATGGTGTCTTCCCAAAGCCGCTCTGCTGCCTTACCTATCTCCCTGTCCTTCCTATGTGTTGAGACCCCTTACATTCTATACCCAGGATTTAGCAGATCAGTGAGTCACTTGTTCACTGGCTTCCAACCCAGATTATTCAATGGCACGAAATAAGAAGAATTAAGACCAAAGTGTGTTGTCAGATAGCACACAGACATCTATTTTCCTCCATTATAAAGCATAAGAAATGTTTTAGATTGTTGAGCATTTCATTTCCAAACATTTTTAAGTTAGTGAGAAAAAAAAAAAAAAACCTCATTTAAAAATGATCAATGTACCATGAAGTTAACAAGCTCGTTTGGAACAAAAATGACATAAGCTATATTATGGTTTCTTTACTGCTGACAGTTTGTAATTATAATTACAGTTCTAATTGTGACAAACTAAACCCATAAACAAAGCACTTGACCTTAAATTGGCTTTAGGTTATAGAGCTCTTCATGACTCTTCTGCTACTCCTCCATTTTTCTCCTTGAACTTTTGCCCCAGGGGTTTTGTAATTCATTCCAATTATCCAATAAACCAGGTTTTCCTGACAGTAGATGTACAGCCCTTCCCTTCCCTAACACACATGCTCTCTCTTTCTCTCCTCCTGGAACAGTTTTTCCTTTCAGCAGCTTCTTTGGCCAACTTCAACCTTTCAGAGGCCTGAAGCATCACTTCCCACTTCCACTCTTAAAATAAAAACCATGCCCCTGTACTATTTTATAGCTCCTTAAATCTTTCCTATCGTATCACTCATTAAATGTCATTTATTTGCTTGTCTTCTTGAGAAGCTATGAACTCTTAGGCCAGTGTCTATACTGTCTTGTTCATAGTTGACTCTCAAGGACCTGGAGTACTACCTAACATAAACCAGAGGTTCAAGAAGTATTTACTGAATGAATGAATGAACAGTTAAAACCTTAATCTGTGATATTCATGAATTATTAGTGTTCACCATGCCCCTTTCTAAGCTGATTTAAAGTTGGTTCCAGGGGTCTCAGAGCTGGTGAAGAATCCTCCTGCAATGCAGAAGACCTGGGTTTGATCCTTTCGTTGGGCAGATCCCCTGGAGAAAGGAACGGCTGCCCACTCCAGTATTCTGGCCTGGAGAATTCCATGCCAGGTAAGAGCGGTTGGGCTTCACTGGTGGCTCAGGTGGTAAGGAGTCCACCTGCAATGCAGGAGACCTGGGTTCTATTCCTGGGTAAGGAAGATCCCCTGGAGCAGGGAATGGCAACTCACTCCAGTATTCTTGCCTGGAGAATCCCAGGAACAGAGGAGCCTGGCGGGTTGCAGTCCATGGGGTCGCAAGAGTCAGACATGACTGGGTGACTAACACTTTCACTTTCCAGGGGTCTCACGTCTGTAGCCTGAAGAACTGCTGAGAATATAATCTCCCTCAATATCAGGAGAGGTAACTTAGTATCCTAGGGCTTTTAAGTGGGAGGGCAGGGGCAGAGGGGTGCCATGCCCCCTTATTGGGCTACAGTTTGGGGCTACTGAGGTGACTACCCAGTGTCCAGTGAGAGGCAGACTGTCTGAGTTGAATCCTCACTCTACTACTTATGGGTCCCATGACTTGGGCAGTTAACTCAATTTTTGTGTGCCTTAGCACCTCTCATAAAGTGGTTGTTAGAAGATTAAAAGAGTGTAACACAGTAGCTAAAGTACAATGAATGGCTAAGGAAGGCCATGTTCCTATTTGAGAGTAAGTTAGGGGGTAATTGTAGCATTGGCATCCCTGGAAGCACCTTAACTATGTAGGGAAGCAATATCCTGTTTTTCTTGGAGGCAGTGGCAGTGGCTGATGGCTTGATGATTGCAGTACCCTCTGTTTCCTGATGACATTCTTCATCCACACTTCCTTGATAAAAAAGAAACCAAACGGGCTAGCGTGCTTCTTTTTTCCAGTTCTTCTTCCTCGAACATGGACAGATGTGATATTTTAAAGTGTAGCAGCTGTTTTGCAATCATAAGGCAATGAGCATGAAGGCAAATGCCTCCAAGCTAAGGATGGTGGAGGGAAAGATGGAAATACCGGGTCCCTGATGGCATTGTGGAGCTCCTGCACCAGCCCTGAACTGCCTACCTCTGCTCTTGTCTGAGAAAAATAAACTGTGGTGAGGGATGGTTGAGTTTTCTTGCTTTGAGTGGACTCCTAATGATGGAGATAGAGTAAAGGGACAAAGTGAAGTCGCTCAGTCGTGTCTGACTCTTTGCTATATCATGGACTGTAGCCCACCAGGCTCCTCTGTCCATGGGATTTTCCAGGCAAGAATACTGGAGTGGGCTGCCATTTCCTTCTCCAGGGGATCTTCCCAACCCAGGGATTGAACCTAGGTCTCCTGCATTGCAGGCAGATGCTTTAACCTCTGAGCCACCACGGACCAAAATAGGTGATTAAATAGTTAATCCCATGAGAGGGTTATAAGTTAAAAAAAAAAAGGAGATACCTGTAAGTTAATGATTATTCAAGAAAGCAGGTTTGCTTAACTACAAAACCAATCAGGCTTGCTTAGCAATAAAACCATGCAACAGGAGCACAGAACATGCCCCCAAACGAAAAAACAACGGTGCCATGAGACTCACATCCTGCCTGGTGAGCTCAGTAAGTTAATGATCCCTAGGGCACTCTCTCTGCACACATAAAAACCAATAATTTGTGCACCTAGCTTGACCATGTAGGGACAAGAAACCTGCCCAACCTGGAGGAGGAGAATGACATCTACTCAAGAAAAATAAAAAAGGTTTTCTCCTCTCCTCCCTTTTCCTTTGATTATAAAATGGTAGCCAAATAAGTTCTCAGGGGATGGCACTCCCTCCCCTTGCCCTCCCGCTTATAAGCCTCACAAGCATCCTATTCTAATAAGTCACTTCTTGTCTATCACTTTGTCTCTTACTGAATTCTTTTTGCACAGAGACATAAAGGACTAGGCAGAGCTCTTCAGAGCCCCCCAGACAACACCAAACAGTACTAACAAATAAATACAACCTGCAGCCTAAAGCTTCAGACCATATGAACATCAACAGTATCTTATCATCACTAGAGTGTCTTATCATCACTTAATTTTCTTTCTTTTCTACTAGACCTGAGTTCCTTGAGGGTAGGAATCTGGCTTATTTCTTTCTTTCTTTGCAGCATGTACTATAGTAGGTGCTCAGTAGGTATTCGATGAGTGAGTGAATCTATTTCAGTCGATGCACTGTGATAAGTGAGCTGGCGAATCAGGAACTGGTGCCATGATCCAGCCAGGAGAAGGGTGATGCTTTGTTGAGAAACCAGGGGCACCTTGAGAAATGAAGGCTCACGAGTCATCAGCTGAACACTTGTAGTTTCACTCATTTCTGGATCTTTTATGACAAAAACAAATAAAGCATACTAATAAACATAAAAATCAGACATGTTACCAGATAATGAAAACATATGCTCATCTCAGACACAGAAATAATCTTAAGAGGAGGAGTGCTGGGAATAACAAAACACAGAAAAGGGCAAAATAATTTTTCCCTCCTTAGTCTTGTGGTGGCTCACTCATGAAATGGAGCTTTATTTTGCCAGGTAAATCTAGACACATGGATTTTAAAGACTCTGGAGCATGACTGATTAAGAAATGCTCAGTCTTGACCTTCCCTGCACTCAGGCGGCATTCACCCGCTGCCTTTACAAACGTTTTCTTCTCAGGCTGTGTCTCTCCCGCCATCCCCTTTGCCCGAGGACAGTTCCCTTTTCTCCTGTGTCATGAGGCTGCTGCTGAACCGATTTGCCCAGAACCTTTCTGTCGTTCGCATTTCAGCTGCCCACTTCTCTGTATAGTTTCTATTTTTAAATGCTTACGCAACAACTTTGGGCCCGCTGGGGTCTTTCGATCCTTGAAGATTTTAATAAGGCTGGCTTGAGTTCCCATTTTCCACCTTGTGGAAAATCTGGTGTCTTCTCCAAGACTCCTCCTCACTGCCAGGAGTCTCACCCGGGCCTCAGGGACACCCGGGCCTCCTACTTCCTGCTGTGATAAGACGCTGCTTTTCATTCTGCACTTTTTCCTTATCTCTACTTCAACATTGTCTCAGCTGTGGAAGTCTGGACCTTCGCTTAATTTGAATTTCTGTTTTGAATGAGCCAACTAATTTACAGCACTAAATGTGACTGCTTCCTTCTAAGTAACATGTACAACTTTCGGGAATATGCACTGAGTACTTCTTTTGTCCCTGGAACTGTCATGCCAGGGACATTTTAGAGAGCCGCTGAACTAGGTAATGGGGAGGGAACTGGACCAAGGGGGCCACAGTCGCTGGCCCTTTAGGGAGGGAGGCGGACAGGCCAGGGGGCTGTCAGTGAGGGCTGGCGGAGCTATGGGCCATGAGGGTGAGCAATTCTCTGTGTACTATACACGGACACTTTTTGCAAAAAATTCTGTGTAGTATTGTTTCTTATGCTGATCAATGCAACTGAGTTACTGCCTCACTCAAATTCACTATCTCGTATAAAATGAATTCCTTTACTGTAAGATTCCTGCTAAAATGCTCCAATCATTGCGTCAACATTGGAAAACAAACTACTTGTATTAGTACATTGGAGACAAGTGGTTATTATGGTCTGTACTTGTTTGTTCACAGAGAGAAAAATGCTGCTATGTTAGGAACAAAACTTCCTTCTGTTAAGCAATTAAGTAGATGCAGGATATATATTATACTTTTGTATGAATTTCATTTTTCTGGGTTTTTGCTCATCAGCAAATGACTAGAGTTTTTTCTGCTTCCTGCCAGATCATACATGCACTGATCACTCCCTTTGAAATGAGAATTTTCTGGATTTAAGGTGGGCTTTAGGGCCCTCTAGTGGCTCCTTGACTATGAAATAGTAAAAATTACTTTTAAGCTGAATGAGAGAGAAAAAAAATCTGTTTCAATTTGCCATATACCAGCTCTCAGAAGCTTTAAAGACATATTGTAAAACTTGTGGTAGCTCATATATCTCTCTCCTTCCAAAATGAAATGTGTTACTGTTTTTGCATTCCCACAGTAGTTATGTATGAAAATAGCTCCTTGCTGAAGGGTATCTTACAACAGAAATATAGAATATTTTCCTATTTAGAACTGACACACTCTACTAGTGCAACAACACTTTGGAAGATTTATCTTACTCTTTTAATTGGCACATTCAAATGTGGATACAGTTATGACTCATATGAATTTTTGGATATTTGAGGAATGATAGAATTTTGGCATCTTGTGGGTTTGTTATGAGGTTTAACCTATCCTGACAACTAAGAGAATTTTCTGGCACATTTGTGCCTTTCTATTATATACAGTTTAAAAGAAATCAGCCTAGAGCCAGCCTCACATTTAAGTGATATGGATGATTTAAAGGAACAGCTACAGGTTTCACTCAATCCAACATTCCTGAGCTGATAAAAGATGGCTCCCAAATATCACCAATAGAAGCTGTTGATAAGACAAGTCTGCATTTACCACTTACCCCAAAAGGGTGACCACCACCTCACAAAGCTCTACTATTTTCTTGGAGTGGGGGAAGATGAGGACAGAATTGATTGAGAATTAAAAGGATGATGTAAGGCAAGTCTTTCAAAATGGGGCTAAGGACCACAATGCAACCATCCAAGATTATTGGAAACATCAAGGCAAGGGGTTCAAAGATTCTTATGTGCAAACTTTCTGTTCGTGTTACTCGCTGAAGAGGTAATGGGTTTTTTTTGGAAGGTCCTGTAGTGAACAATCAAGCCATGTCCCTGGGCAGAAGACTTCTGGAAAAGCAGGGCAATGCTGATGAAGGCAGACGAGGAGCAAAATGATGCTAAATGTAGACAGTGGGTGTGGTTTTTGTTCATGATGTGCGGACCAAGTATCAGAGTAGACAGTTTCAGTTCTTGGTGGCCTTCCACAATTAAGATGCCTTCATGGCATCTAAACAATATTCCCTGTTAAAAATACAAATACTCAGAGGAACATCATTCCAAACTACTATAAACATTTTACTTTTTAGAAAGACTGTGCTTCAGGATTATTTCCCATTAAGAGATTTAAATGGAAACAGTTCTCTGAAGGAATAGATGTAGTTTTACCAAGTTCTGATCTTGGTAAGAGATAAGACGTTTTTCACGCACAGAAAGTTGGCAGGTAGGTAGGACGTCAGAGTTCAGGACCACAAGGCACCCGTGCAGAACACAATGGCTTCCCCAAACCAAGCTCAGATGGTTAAGGATCTGCCTGCCATGTGGGAGACCCAGGTTTGATCCCTGGGTCCAGAAGATCCCCTGGAGAAGGGAAGGACAACTCACTGCAGTATTCTTGCCTGGAGAATTCCATGGACAGAGGAGCCTGGTGGGCTATAGTTCATGAGATCACAAAGAGTTGGACACGACTGAGTGACTAACAGAGAATGTTACGAAAGATGCAGTGAGTGAAAGACACAATATTGTCTTCAACTTTGCTCTGGGTAACCTTCATCCTCTCTGTGATTCAGAGCTCAGTGTCTGACCCATAAGTGCCTGGTGGAACGAGCAGAACTCCTGCCTGAAAGCTAGTATGATGACTTCGCGTTAGTCTATCAGCCCCATCTCTGAAGTTAACATGCTTTTTCCAGTCTTAAGTAAGTTGGGTTTGAGAGAGGAAGAACATAAAATGTCAAAGAGAAATTGCATCAGATATTTGTTAAAAACGGCAAGACAGAGTTTATTTGAGGTACTGCAGTAGAGAAGAGAGACTTCAATACAGAACTGAGCTCGACTGCAGAAACAGTAAGGGTTTCTGCGGAATTACAGCCAGGGGGCAAAGTGAGAAGATCAGTGGATGGAAAAGTAATAAGAGAGACTTAGTGAGATACCAGAGGTGAGGGAAGAGGGACATGATTAGATATCAAAGATGGGGGATTATCTTCAAAATTTTTGTATTTCTGACATCCTACTAACAGGTGAACACTTATGATTAAGCTGACTTAGCAGGTCAAGGACAAGGCCCAGTCAGGAAGAATGCTCAGAAGACTCAACTTAAGTTGGTTAAGGAGATAGTCTTTGTCAAAGGTGGGAATACTTGAAGATAGCATTGGGATTGAGTGGATGAGTGTAAGGACTACAGAGGTGGTGAGCCCAGCTCCATTTCCCTTTGCCAGAAGAAGGATGGCCTCCAGCTTAAATGCTTCCACATTCCCAGAGTCTTGCTTGGTGTGAGCAGTTCACAAGCTTACAAGACCAGCAGTAGGAGGGAGCAAGAAGCCACTGGGTCTATGGCAAATGAGGCTGTCAGCAGAGGCACTGTATTTGCGTGTACTTTAAAGGCATTGATTTATCTGCTATAAACATGTGAAATACACTACAATTTTGTAATATTCCTTTGTCTTTTTTCTTTTCTTAACATATCAGGGGCTTCAGTATATCGTGAGTAGTCTATGTCTCTCAGCCTCAGAGAGGCCCTTTGAGGATGGTTTCTAGAAGACTCTATGCATCAGTTCGTATGGATTCCAAAAAACCCAAACACCTGAGAATTAGTCAGTTATTCACCTCTTACCACAATCCTCTCCCCAGTCCATCCATGAAGAAACAAACCATGTGATGCCCTGGAAAGGCTCTGACTCGAGGACTTCAAGTCGTCGGCATAATGATGGCATTTAAAGCCACACACCCAGATGAGACTGCTTGAGGAGTGTGCACAGGTGCAGAAAGAAGTCCTAGGTGGAGAGCCTGGGCTGCCTCCGCATCCAGAGCTCTGAGAAAGGAGACCCCAGCAGAGGAGGTGATGGGGGAGGGGAAGAGGAGGAGAATCTCTAACAACGGTCTAACAAAAGAGCCATTTCATTACTGGCTCTTCATGAATTCAAAGGTCACTCCTTCCACAGACACTGATCCCTCCTGTAACTATCGATTCCTCAGTTTCTGCCTCACATACTTTACACAGAGCATATATGTAAGTACTGTACTCACAAACAGACTGATAGTAACCCTAACCTCAGTTTGGGGATCTATCTCCTGACCTAGCACAGTAGGCTAGGACAGAGTTAGGCATAGATATTGAATTATATGCATTTTCTGTTATAAATCAGATTTTCCAAGTTACAGTTTAGATATTATATCAGAGTTCAGTGCATAACATAGGAATCAGTTTAGATTTTTCAGTTAGGAGGAAATTTAACATAGGCCATTAGGCACTTACAGATATATTGGAAGGTCATGGGACTACCACTGATCTATTACTGGTTCCCATATCTAACCACCATAGCTGCTATTGCTCCTGTTGTCACAGCTGCCATCACCACACCTGCTCACGTCTGGGAAGCTGAGAACTAGGCGTGAGAACAAAGTCCGGCCGCCACAAACACCTATGTTTTGGGGAACTTGCTTTTTATCTTATTCACCACAAAGGTGGAATTCCCTGCCATTTTGCTTCCTATATCTATATGCGTCTGTTATCACTAGCCAGACTTAAATCACATTTAAAACTTTAGCTCCAAGCAATTCTGAAAAAGGTAGTTTTTAGACTTTGAGCCTTTTGAATACAGAAAGGATACAAAAGAAAGGGAACTAGGCTCCAAATAAGAATAGCTGATATTCAGTCCAAATTTGTTCACAATGTTGTAGGTCTTGTGAAAGTTTATAAGACCTAATCATTTTCTGAAAACTGTAGCTTCTACATGATGCCATAAACATGATATTTGCATTTCTGGCATCCTATAGTGGATGGAAGGCCAACAGTTCTTGTCAGTTTGTTACCCCCCACTTTTATTCTCTGCTTGGCTTCCAAAGAATACTCACACTTTGGCAGTGATAATGTTTTCTACTCAACACTCGTTGAAAGTACATTAAGTAAAAATGCTTGTATAGATAATCTATATCTAGGTGCCCTCCAAACTAGGCTATAGTATTGATATAGCATGCATCTTTCTCCAGGTCTTTCATCTGCACAAGCAAATAATTAATCAACTGATCAGCTGCGCAAAAGATGAAATGACTATTGTGTATATGTGTGTGTGTTGGGGGGGTGGTATTTGATGGGGGAGGTTCACAATTTGCAGAATCTAGCTTGAAAGTATATACTAACATTACATACTGCTTCCAGGTCTTCCTTAATTTTAGGTTAATCTGATTCCAGCAAGCCAATCCACAAAATGCACTTGCCTCTGCTACAGTTATCCAGCTCCTCTTCCTATTTCATGTCCAGGGTCAAAGCTTTATAAACTTGTAAAATAGAGCAATAAGCAGTACTTCACTTATTTAAAAAATAAATTGTCTTTTAAGATTTCCTTTTTTTCTTATTTTTTTATCTTCATTTGTTTTGGGACTTCCCTGGTGGCTCAGAGGGTAAAGCGTCTGCCTGCAATGCGGGAGACCCAGGTTCGATCCCTGGGTCAGGAAGATCCCCTGGAGAAGGCAATGGCAACCCACTCCGGCACTCTTGCCTGGAAAATCCCATGGACAGAGGAGCCTAGCAGGCTATAGTCCAGGGGGTTGCAAAGAGTCGGACACAACTGAGCAACTTCACTTTTAGGAAATTAAAGAAAGAATACTAAGAAATAAGTTAAAAACTATAACTTCCAAAGGAAATAAAACTAAAAAATTAGTTTTGTTGTAAAACATTTTACAGGTCTCCTCTCAGTAGACTTGAATGAGGAGATTTGCACAGATGTATTTAGAAACACGTGATATGTCTAGGCCTCCTTGACTAGACAAGCTATCTTTACTGTTTAAAACATAGCAATCTCAAAATGACACTTTTCTCTGTGAATACTATCAGCTGCTTGAATGTCTGTGATTACTATAAGACATCATACAATATTAAGAACTGTGATCTGAAAACAGGAATTGTCCATTACTTGGTTTAGCTGTCTGCCTCCTTAACTCAGCAAGAGCTTCTTGGGGATGTGAGCTACGATGTGGGCTATGCCCAGGACACTATGATAGATAGGAGAGGGCTGACAGATACTCTTGGATTAGAGTTTGGAAGGGTTAGCAAAAATTAACTAAATGGAAAACAGGGAGTCAGCACCATTGGGCAACGCAAGCGGAAGCGTGGCATGCTTGGGAAAGTGGAGGCAGTTCAGTAGGACTGCTCTGTTGGGATGTGCTGAAGAGTGGGGACAGAGGGTTCACAACACACAGGGTCAGGGTTACTAAGAGATGAAGTTTCAGCCTTCTCCTGAAAGCCCCAGGGAAGGACTTGATCGGATGGGCAATCTGGGAAAAGCACTCTGTCCCTACAGGCTGGGCTGAGGATGGGCTAGGAGAGTGGGAAATGGACTAGAGACAGGGAGACCAGTTAGGAGGTCATCACGGTAAATCTGGATAAGGACTGATGATGGTCTAAACTGGTGTGAAGTTAAGCAGCTTTATCAGGGAAAGAGTGAAGGTATCTGAGACATAACTAAGCAGGGGAACCTACTGTCATTTCACCAAAAGAGTGGAGGGTGGCTGTCAAGGTTAGCACTGGGGGCACACTGCCTGCGCTGGGGTTCTGCAGACTCGGCCACTGTAGCACGGCTCTGGCAAGTCGCTTAGCTTCTTAGTGCCTTGGCTTCCTCACCTGTGAAATGGGGGTGGTAATGGAACACACTGAATTATTGTGGGGATTTAACGAACTAGTGTGTGGAGAGTGCTAACCTCTGTGTTTTTTCCACTGCCTTACAAGGACTGGTGTATCCAGAAGTCAGGGAGAGATGTGTTCCCACTTGCACCACAAGGACGCAAAGCAGAAAAAGAGTTAGGATGGAAGTGACTTCAGAACTTTAGTCTCTAAGATTCACAGACTTGATGGGAGCTTCATGGACTAGCTGGGAATTTTGCCTTTTTTTTTTTCTTTCTGGAAACAGAAATTACTACACTTTGAACAGCCTATCAAATTAAAAAACAGAAAAACAAAGACTCTTCCTATTTTTAAAGCAGTGGTTAAGCAGAAGAAAATGAATGGCACTTTGGAGAAAGAAATCCGATGGACCTGTATATCCATGGCCGTGCTGGTATAGGCATCATACCCAAATGGTTCCTTATTCTCAAGGACATCAGCACCATAAGTGGGTCCAGAGATTAGAATCCTGAATTATGGCTTAAAATAGCTGGAAAGATGGATGGGTTTTAGAAGTTGTTTTGGTGTATCTTTCTTGAAATAGGCAATGTCGTAAGATCTAGAAAGCCAGTAGGGAGGAAATGGGCTTTCCATCACCTCCCTTTCTCTTCTCTTCACTCTCCTTTGCTTCAACCATCTTTACATCTCTCCCCATCCTTCAAAGCCCTGGTCACATCCCTCCTCTATTAAGACTTTCCTGCCTCAAATTCATGTTAGCTTCACTTTCCTCGCATTTGTTATATCCCTTCTTTTGTAAGTATGTCTTAAACCAATTAATATAAGACATTTTTTTTCTTAAAAAATTTATTTACAACCAAAATATGTTTAATTTTAATGTAAATGTTAACCTATTTTAAGAATAATTTCTGAGACTGGAGGGCATTTTGATTTCTGTCCAGGGAGAATGTTCAACTTACAACATCTGCAGGGCTGGTATGATTCAGCTCTGAAAGGAAAATCTGTCAATGTGTCATCTGTCACCTTCAAGTGCCCGCAAAGGACAAAAGCTTCCTCACTTCCACTCCTCAAAGCTGGGCTCCTTAAACATAAAAGGAAATCCAAGGTAATAACAAGTGATTCTGTGTGCAGTTCTGGAGAGAATCTCTCAGTCTAGGGTGAAGATGCTTATGAAGAGGAATGTGGAGACTGCACGCTTGATACTGGAGTCCCCGCTGTGCTCTGGCTTTAACTGGGAAGAATTATAACCATTTCTTGGACCAGTTACCCAAAGCAAATGAAAGCGTCAATGTCTGAGAACTAGACAGTTATTTGGCATTTAACAACTAGAGGAAATTCGTTTTGTTATGACCTTTTTATAAAGATCATCATCCCCAAAGGAAATCAAGTGCTTCATCTTTCGTCACTTTGACAAAAACACTGTTTTTTAAAAAGGTGAATAAGCAACTGAAGGGTATCTTTTCTTTCTTATCCATTCTTTTAAAGACAACAAATAGACTTAGGCGATGGAAGTGCTGGTTGGTTAAAAAAAAAAAACAATTTGTGTTAATGAAAGGTTTATTTGTTTCCCTGGTGGGTACCATCTTACATATTTTCTGTATTCTTTCTCATAAGATCTTGTCAACTACAAATTGGCACTTGCCGTGGGTGCTTTCCATCTATCTCTACAAGGATTCAATCATGCATTCCTGCAGCTGCTGACCTCTAACACCCCCTGAAGGAGTTCAGGGTGGAGAGCAGAAATAAGGCACTCTGTGTTCAGGAAAAAACTGGCAGAACAGATAGATAGTTAGATATTCTCAGGAGCTGATTTTATGAGCACAGTTCTTGTATCTCCTCTTATATAGAAAAGCACTAAAATCATGGTGACGACAGTTTCTTATGACTAGTAGAAGCTTCATGAGACCAGCAGAAACTTTCTACAGAAAATATGTGCTTGATTGCATGTACTCCCCCTTTGCCAAAATCACATATATACTGTCCCCCCCCCGACTCCCAATGCCATCTCTTTGGAGCAGTTTCTCAGAGCTATCTGAGGTGCTGTCTCCCAGACTGCAGTCCTCATATTGCCCCAAATAAAACTTAACCCCCAACTCTTACATTGTGCATTTTTTTCAGTAGAAAATGCAAATGAATCACAGGGTAGAGACATACCCTTTCCATTGTCCAGTCTCCCCACGTCTGGTGCATGTTCTCAGTTGCTTCAGTCATGTCTGACTCTTTGAGACCCTGTGGACTGTAGCCCACCAGACTCCTCTGTCCATGGGGATTCTCCAGGGAAGTATATTGGAACGCGTTGACATGCCCTCCTCCAGGGGATCTTCCTGACCCAGGGATCACACTTGTGTCTCTTATGTCTTCTTCACTGGCAGGTGGGTTCTTTACCACTAGTGCCACCTGGGAAACCAAGTCCTAATGTTACCCTTCTTCCCACATTTTTGTCCTAACCCTATGAAGAGAACTCATAGTAGGAATAGTCAGTCACTTTGTAGCAACTTTAGCACAGCCCATCAGACACTACAGCAAAGAGCTGTGGCCAGTGTGGAGGAGGGGCTGCTGTGGTTCCAGCTCACATGAGCTCATGGTGTGCATATCTTCCAACTTCTTGTTTGGTGACCTCAAGTTGGCTTGAAATGGCCATGGTGGGAGCATTTACATCATTGGATTGGTTCCAAATAGGAAAAGGAGTCCATCAAGGCTGTATATTGTCACCCTGCTTATTTAACTTCTATGCAGAGTACATCATGAGAAATGCTGGGCTGGAAGAAGGACAAGCTGGAATCAAGATTGCTGGGAGAAATATCAATAACCTCAGATATGCAGATGACATCACCCTTATGGCAGAAAGTGAAGAGGAACTAAAAAGCCTCTTGATGAAAGTGAAAGTGGAGAGTGAAAAAGTTGGCTTAAACCTCAACATTCAGAAAATGAAGATCATGGCATCTGGTCCCATCACTTCATGGGAAAGAGATGGGGAAACAGTGGAAACAGTGTCAGACTTTATTTTGGGGGGCTCCAAAATCACTGCAGATGGTGACTGCAGCCATGAAATTAAAAGACACTTACTCCTTGGAAGGAAAGTTATGACCAACCTAGATAGCATATTCAAAAGCAGAGACATTACTTTGCCAACAAAGGTCCATCTAGTCAAGGCTATGGTTTTTCCTGTGGTCATGTATGAGTTGGACTGTGAAGAAGGCTGAGCGCCGAAGAACTGATGCTTTTGAACTGTGGTGTTGAAGAAGACTCTTGAGAGTCCCTTGGACTGCAAGGAGATCCAACCTGTCCATTCTGAAGGAGATCAGCCATGGGATTTCTTTGGAGGGAATGATGCTAAAGCTGAAACTCCAGTACTTTGGCCACCTCATGCGAAGAGTTGACTCATTGGAAAAGACTCTGATGCTGGGAGGGATTAGGGGCAGGAGGAGAAGGGGACGACAGAGGATGAGACGGCTGGATGGCATCACTGAATCGATGGACGTGAGTCTGGGTGAACTCCGGGAGTTGGTGATGGATAGGGAGGCCTGGCGTGCTGCAATTCATGGGGTCACAGTCGGACACGACTGAGTGACTGAACTGAACTGAACTGAACTGAAAGGGAGAGAGAAAAGAGAAGTTTTGACTACTGAAGAAGTGAAATGTTTTTTAATTCCACATCTATTTAAAATGTGGGTTGAGCCATATGAGGGCTTCCCTGGTGGCTCAGTGGTCAAGAGTTCACCTGCAGTGCAGGAGTCACAGGAGACACAGGTTCGATCCCTGGGTTGGGAAGATCCCTTGGAGGAGGAAATGGCAACCCACCTCAATATTCTTGCCTGGAGAATTCCTTGGACAGAGGAGCCTTGTAGGCTACAGTCCATGGGGTTGCAAAGAGTTGGACATGACTGAAGAGATTTAGCACAGCTAAGTCTTCAAAAATTTTCAACAATTTTTGACCTACAAAAATGGCAATTTTGTTTTACAGCTATGGCATACGGGATATTGGTTCCTCAGCCAGGGATCAAACCTGTGCCCCCTGCATTGGGAGCACAGAGTCTTAACCTCCAGACAGCCAGGGAAGTCCCCAAAATTGCAATTATTTTTCCCCTGGTGGCTCAGACAGTAAAGAATTCGCTTGCAATGCGGGGGACCTGAGTTCCATCCCTGGGTTGGGAAGCTCCCCTAGAGAAGGGCATGGCAACCTACTCCAGTATTCTTGCTTGGAGAATCCCCAGGGACAGAGGAGCCTGGCAGGCTACAGTCCATGAAGTCTCAGAGTGGGACATAACTGAAGCAACAGAGGACATGCGCTGGACCTGGGGAAGCTGGACAATGGATAGCAACCAAGCACAGCTTAGTGTAAGAGATTGCAGGGAGCAGAAAATACAACAAATAGTGGCTTAAATAAATAAACACTTGTGTTGTATAAAGAGAGATGCAAAGGAGCCCAGGGATGAGATGGCTGTTCAGTGATGCTGTCAGAGACCAAGGATCTTTCTATATTTCTGTCCTACCCTCCTAATAAAGTCACCTTTTGTTTTCATCCTTGTCATCTCATGATCACACATGTCTGCTGTGCCTCCAGGCACCATGCATCTGTCCCTGGCAGAAGGGTGAAGAAGGATAAAAGGCTGTACCCATCAAGTTTACTCATGTTACTCAGGAAGACAAAAGTTCTCCCTGAGGCCCCACTCAGAAGAGCCCATTTGCATGTCATTGGCCAAAACTTGTCACATTGACACTCCCAGATGGGGGAGAAAGAGATACTAAGACAGATTTAGACCAACAGTGATCCGTCTCTGGCACTGGGGTGGGGACTCACTGTCTCTGAGAAGCAGAGATCTTAGCAGCCACCCAAGAATACTCGGGTTACACTGGTTGGGAAAAGTAGGGAAGGAGAAGATACTAGGGGGACAGCAAATGGTATCCATCACAAGTCCCTTCTGGTTAGGAAACTAGACATTTTAGATTTTTAACAAACTAGGACAAGATCATCCATTTCTTGGTTTAAATGTGTAAAGTACTCAGAGTGTATATACTCTTCTACATTGATTGCTTAGTGCTGTGCTTAGCTGGCCTGTAGCTCAAAAAACCATCCAGTGGGTATGACTCAGTTTTGCAAGATTTATATGATCGCAATATTACAATACATTCTTAAAGCTCAGTCCCCAGACTTTGATCTCTGTGCTCCAGTGTGGTCTGTTTACAGCTATGAATTATGAGCTCGAATCTTTCTTTGATTAAGAGAGACCCTGACTAAGGTAGAATCAATGATTTGGCACGTTGGTCTAACAGTTGAAAGAAGAGAAAGACATAACAGATGTTACAAATCTTTCTGAAGAAAAAGCCCAGTGCTGGTTATCTGGAAGAAGCCAGAAAAAAAGAAGTACACTATTCTGTTGTGATGATTATATCCTTGAAAAAGTCTGACATGACATTTATCTACCTTGACATTTAAGAGTCATGTTACTCCAATGATTAGTAGCCTTGTTCTGCAATAATGGCTGGGTCTTTCATCAAGTAACCCCAAGGAATACGCTAGTTAACAGTTAACTGCTCTTTATGCTTCATTATGGGCTTTCTGGCTAGCTCAGCTGGTAAAGAAGGTACCTGCAATGCAGGAGTCCCTGGTTAGATTTCTGGGTCAGGAATACCCCTTGGAGAAGATATAGGCTACCCACTTCAGTATTCTTGGCTTCTGTGGTGGCTCAGACAGTAAAGAATTAGACTGCAATGCAGGAGACCTGGGTTTGATCCCTGGGATGGGAAGATCCCCTGGAGGAGGACCTAGATACCCACCCCAGTGTTCTTGCCTAGAGAATCCCCATGGACAGAGGAACCTGGCAGGCTACAGTCCGTGGGGCCACAAAGAGTCAGACAGGGCTGAGTGACTAAGCACAGCACATGTCTCACTATCCCATTGGCTTCATTATGGCAACTAGGAGAATGCACGATATCTGCACTTGCCTGGGCTCTGTTGAGAAGCGTGAACAGTGTAGGCTTTTATAACTTGGTTCTCTAAGGCATGGTCACACTTAAAGCATAAGACTCAGAACCAGATACACAGAGGTTCTACCCAGATGAGACCCTTGACTGGTAATGTGACTTGGAACAAATTACTTAATGACTCAGCCTTTTGTAAAATGACAGTTTTGTTGTTACGGATAAAGGAAGCAAAGGAAGAAAGTGCTCAGTACTTATTGTGTGTGTGTGTTCAGGGATCGAACCGGCATCACCTGCATTGACAGGCAGATTCTTTATCACTGAGCTCCCTGGAAGTCCTAGTGTATACTAAGAAATTAATAAGTGGGAGTCGCTGTTTTCCCATGTCTGATTCCAGAAAAGTTTTCCTGAAATGATTATGTTTATCATAAATGTCCCTTTAATAATAATAAATATGACTTTTATTATAATAAATGCTGTTTCCAGGACCAATATGCAATGACCACTTTTCACACTTCTAATATTATCTATATGTGCTTGGAGAATATGATTTTGCTTTCTTCTCCTTTCATCTTCAACAGCAAAATCTCTCATTCTTTCATAACTTACCTCTGGAAAAGTATGTAACATGAAAAGAATCTCTTCTGTCACTTTGGGATGGTTAGAAAACAAAGCACTTGGCATTTATAAAGCTACAAGATAAAAATAAATATCATTATATCTAATTATTTATTCACTACACATAAGGAATAATGCCATATATGGTTATAATTCAACAAAGGATCAGTTGAAATGGTGGGCTTGACACCACTCACATTGATCCCTATAGGTTTTGTCCTTTATAGATAGAAAATCACTTTAAGTCCAGTCACCTAGAAAGCCCAAATATTGTTTTTTAAAAATATTCAAACTATACATCTCTAGGGGGTTCCTTGGTGTCTCAGTTGGTAAAGAATCCATCTGCAATGCAGGAGATTCAGGTTCGATCTCTGGGTGAGGAATATCCCCTGGAGAAATGAGTGGCTACCCACTCCAGTATTCTTGTCTGGAGAATCCCATGGACAGAGGAGCCTGGCAGTCCATAGAGTCACAGAGTCTAACAGGACTGAAGTGACAGAATACACACAAGTTTAGGGTCAAGTTTATTTTATTGCATTCTGATTCTTGATACATTGCAGGTATAAATACAGGTATGATTTGTATATTATGATACAATAAGTTAACAAGCATGTTCACTTGCTACAAAAGCTCCATTTATTAATTATATTTGCTAATAAGAATTTACACATAACCTCCTATGCATTTTTGGATGATTCAACGTTTTGCCGTTGGCTATTTTAATACAATAACCTCATCTCTCCATTGGGTCCTCTTAAATGTCATTTGAAGTGTTTTCTTCAACAAAAAACAGAAAATATCACAACATGAACCACTAGATGGCGCACGAGGAGCGGTGATACTCGGGCATGTGAAAGTGAAAAGGTTCTTTGCTGTCGTGTGACTCTTTCCGACCCATGGACTGTAGCCCGCCAGGCTCCTTTGTCCATGGGGATTCTCCAGGCAAGAGTACTGCAGTGGGTTGCTATGTCCTCCTCCAGGGGATCTTCCCCATCCAGGGATCAAACAGAGGTCTTCCGCGTTGCAGGCAGATTCTTTACTGTCTGAGCCACCAGGGAAAAAAAACAAACAATAGTTAGGCAGGGACAGACAGCTAGTGAGGCACCAGTGATCTTATTATTATGAATTTTATTTTGATTTGAGATAGTTGTAAATCAGACCTTGAGGAACAGTCACTTGATAAACAGCGCTGTTTAAATGCAAAAGTGTAGCTTCAGAAAAATGTTCCTTTCATTATAAAATGAACCTGGTTTTCATTCAGGCACTTCTCCATAATTTAAAAAAATGAATCAGTTGGATCACTAAGGACCCTTTTCATGGAATTCTCACATCCCTTCCAACGCTCCTTTCAATCAACGTGCTTCCCCATGGTTGCCTTTATAAACCTGCAGGCTCGGCCACTGTGTTCCTTCGCTTGCTGCTCTGCTTTAGTTGCTGCCTCTGCAGTATTTTCTTCTCCTTCTTTATCTTGGCCCAGACTATTAATTTCTAAAACCCATCAGCATCCAGTGACTGTTAGGACCACTTCAGAGAACCTCAAAAGAATTGCGCCTGCGTGACTTTTAGCCCATATATTTGGTGCCGTTAAAATGTCATTTTCCCCTAGACTTCTATGATGTTGTGTCAAACATGAAATTAATCTTAACTGTACAGCGTTCAAATTTTGACATCTCAATACCTTTATTGAGATGTTAAAATAGAGTTTTCCTTTAAATATGTCAATATAAAAGACTTATTACTTTCCTACATGGTATCTCCCACATCAACTTTCATTATCCAGAGAAATGAATCTTTCATTTATAATAGAAGTCAGTGGGAAGAGGAAAGTTATTGTATAGAAATTCATATTTACAGTCAACTTTCAACTTTTTGATGTTTTCTTTCATCGAATAATATAATGTATAGCCATATAATTTACTATTGTAACTGCAGTTTTCAAAAATGTTTTTTTGCTCCCCATGCTTCTCTGGTGGCTCAGACGGTAAAGACTCTGCCTGTAATATATGTGTATCTATCTATCTATCTATATGCATTCTTTTA
Source organism: Capra hircus (assembly GCF_001704415.2). Classification (NCBI taxonomy): domain Eukaryota; kingdom Metazoa; phylum Chordata; class Mammalia; order Artiodactyla; family Bovidae; genus Capra; species Capra hircus. The sequence continues at coordinate 32,791,176 of NC_030812.1, forward strand.
AAAATATTCTTCTCTGTTATGGTTTATCACAGGGTGTTGAATATGGTTCCCTGTCTGTACAGCAGGACGTCGTCGTGTGTACATCCTCTATGCAAAAGCTTTCATCTGCTAACCCCAGCCTCCTACTCTGTCCTTTCCCCAGTTCCCTTCCCCTTGACAACCTGTTTCACAGAGAGGTTCATTAGTGCCATATTTTAGATTGCACACATAAGGAATATCATATGTGATATGTTATCTGCCATAAGTGACATCATATGGCATTTGTCTCTTTCTGACTTACTTCACTCGGTATGATAATCTCTAGCAGTAGTTGCCTAACTAGTCTCATCTGCCTTGGGACCTCAGTGCTTAGGCCTGCCAGGCAGACTGGCTCACTCTGCAGGCTATTGTTTAATCTCCTCTCTTCCTCTGCACTTTGCTGTGGCAAAGATGGCAAAGTCCCTCTCCTGGAGCAGAGCTCATGCTGAGAAGGCCCAACCAGCCCAGGCCCACATTTCCCAGCCCCACCATTCCATGCATCCAGGTTGGGCCATGTCGCTAGTTCTTGCTAGCACAAAATGAGTGGAGATGAGGTGGGCCATTTCTGGACCAATATGATTATGAACCTTCTTGGCACTTTTCCCTCCCCTTCTGCCAAGTAGATATTAACAAACAGGATGATGTTGGAAGCTGTGTAGAAGGTGGTGGAGATTCCATCAGCTTGGAGCTGCGAATGGTTGTATGGAGCAGAGTCCTCCTCCACTTCTATGCCCATTTTTCCATTTCTGCCACCTAACCAGGAACATTTCTTTTGAATTTTATGTGAGTGAGAAATAAGCTTGTGCTGTGTACTAAGTCATTAAGTTTTTTTTACATAGCAAATAATCTAACCTTAATTTATCTGCAAAAGCAATTTTCCTAACTGGAATGCTTTTTTTCATTATGGAGGTGGGGGACAGAGACTATTTATTGATCACCTATTTTATGGTAAGCATATCCTAATGATAATAACTTCAGTGATTTATACATGGTATCATTATTAAAAATTTTCCCAGCTCCAAGAGCTTGTCATCATTATGTTATTGATACAGCTTTGATTGGTACAGCCTATTGGGTAATTATGTTTAAATATAGACAATTTCTGACTTGCATTAGAAGGCTCACCTGGGGACTTAATTCACTACTGGATACTGGGTTGAGTAAGCCAAAGATTGATGGGGAAAATATGGGAGACGTCCACATGGCATTCTGAAATATTTAAGTCTGGGTCTGGTGCAGACACAGGCTTTGGGCTACATATGGAGATAATAGAGAAAGATTAAATTGATAAAGTAGACTCGAGATAATGGCACCCCGCTCTGGTACTCTTGCCTGGAAAATCCCATGGATGGAGGAGCCTGGTAGGCTGCAGTCCATCGGGTCGCTAAAAGTCGGACATGACTGAGCGACTTCCCTTTCAATTTTCACTTTCATGCATTGGAGAAGGAAATGGCAACTCACTCCAGTGTTCTTGCCTGGAGAATCCCAGGGACGGGGGAGCCTGGTGGGCTGCTGTCTGTGGGGTTGCACAGAGTCGGACACGACTGAAGAGACTTAGCAGCAGCAGCAGCAGCAGTAGACTCAAGATAAAGAATGGTGGAATGTGAAACTAAGAAATTTGGACTTTGGTCTATAAGGAATTGGTAGAGGGAGGGTAGTCAAGTCACCTGAACCAAACTCTGCTATAAGAAGATACATTTGGCAGCAGTATTATATATAGCCAACTTACAAACTAACTGTTTTAGAGAAGGTATATATACCTTCTCTATATATGGCTGTGCTGCTTGTGGGATCTTAATTCTGCAACCAGGGATGGAACTCAGGCCCCAGCTGTGGAAGCTGAGAGTCCTAACCCCTGGATCACCAGGGAACTCCCTAGAGAAGCTGTTCTGTTGTGACAGCATTGATTGTCCTGTGCAGTGTAGGGTGGTAAACAGCATCTTTGGTCTCTACCAACTGAGAAACAGTAGCAGCTCCCACTCTCTTCACATGGGACAACCACCAGACATTGGACATTGCCAAGTATCCTACGGCAATGTCCCTATCCCCCACCCCTTGCTTTCATCAGAAGGTCCAGGTGGATGAGGCTGCATTCCTCCCACAATGCAACCGATCTTGAGACCACAAGCATATGGCCACCCATGGCCCATGCCTTCCTTTCTACCATATTCTAGGTTCTCAGGACCCTGGAAATCTTTGCCCAAATAGCTCCATTTGCCAAGTGGTGGTGATTGGGAGCCAGTGTGGATTGAGTTTGGCCTGGAAGCTCGGGCATCCATGTGCCTGTGCCTCTGGGTCCTCCTGGTACTAGATGGAAGCAGTGTGGGAGGAGAAGGGGTGACTGCTGAAAATTCCCACGTGGGGCTCCAGGAGTGTGAGAATTCTAAATTTGAGTCTGACCTCCAGCTGTGGGCCCTACTGAGAAACTTAGAAGGATGATGCTGGAGGCGGTGAGGAGAACAGGGGTACCTTGTCACCAGAATTTTGGGCTAGCTGGCTGAGGTGGGGTGAGGAGAAACCTGAGCCGTGTGGGACAGAACTTCTGTGCCTCTTGCCACAGACTTGCAGTTTGCATTTCACAACCCAGTTAGGGTAACTCGGGGGGAAGAAGTTGGGACTCTGAAATCATATGCATCTAGATCCAGCCTGATCCTGCCTGTAGCATCTGTGTAGCAGGTGAGTGAGGCCAGAAAAATTTGGGTACCTTGGCCAGACAGAGAAGGAGAAAGAACATCCAAAGAATTTGTGAAAAGGCACAGATGCATGCAGAATGCTTGAGTGTTTGGGAGTTGTCAGGAACTAGGAAGATGAAGGTGCGGATGGAGGACAGCATGCTGGGAAAGAGCCAAAGAGTCTGCAAGGACCCCACACATGGGTCCTCAAAGGAGCCGAGACTTTCTACAGCAGCCACACAGAGCCTAGGGGGTGGCTACACAGAGCAGGCTCTGTGATTCATTTCTGGATGGAAGAGGAGAGAAAGTAAAGGCTGGGAGAACAGAGAGTTGGTTTTAAAATTCTGATGAGATGCTGGGCTGAACAAAGACACTGAGCAGGGAAATGAAGAGTGGAGAGATTCTGTGAAGGCTGAATTGCTCTTAGAATGACAGCTACTGAGAAAACCCCAAGCATCTTGAAATATTGACACATGCTTCTGGCTTTTAGGGTTTTGGCATAGAAGAGTTTGGTTCTCACATGGGGACACACCAAATAAAATTTTCACGCAAGATTAAAATTTTTTATGTTCTTCTTCCTTTTCAGGATGACTTTGTAGGCCTTTTAACTTCCATATCTTTTTAAAAGTTTGCACTTCACTTCTGTATGTGTGTATGAAACAGATTTTTTTTCCCTAAAAAAGATGATATCAAAGGTGGAGAGTTCAGACTGAATGAAAACCAGAAAAGGTTCTAGTTGAAAGCAATAGGGATTCTGATGCCCCTGAAACCACTCAGCCTTCGCGTCTCCAGAAAAGCCAACACAGACAACTCTCCATGTCACTGTCCCACAAGGCACTGGCCTCTCATGCACGGAAATAATATATGGAAATGAGAGTCAAAAGGAGTACAATATTCCAGTTTAAGTCAAGAGAGCAAATTCTTTGGGGCTTCATTTTTGGGTAGAAAGGTCATCCAAATTAAATATTAATTTGTGTCTCTATACAGCTGTCTTCAAGAAAGATAACTAGTCTATATTTGGAAAATCTTGACAGGTAATTGCATTCACAATAACCTTTTGTTGGGACATCAGCAGGAGTGAGGTGTCTCTGAACTATTAGCATTCTTCTCTACAACTGGAAATTTCCATCACTTCCAACCAGATTTCAGGCTCCTTCCTTAGGGTCCAGTAACTATGAAATGCCAATTAGATAACAGCAAACAACGGGCTCACGAGGCCTGGAGGAATTCCAAATCATCTTGTGGGCTTGTCAGGCCTTCTTCTGGACAATGAGAGAAATGTGGGTATCGCAGCAGCCTCGCTAAAGGGCACATTGTTCTGCACTGAGAGGCCTCTGTGCCATGTGTTTTGATACACTTTAAAGTTCATAGAATCAGGGAGTCTGGATTCAGAAGGGGTCTGAGAAGGTCATTCAAATCTGTCTTTCCTCTTCCTATTTTATCTTTATACAGACAAACACATTCAAGTCAACAAGTCTTTTTAAACAGTTACCCTGTCTAGAGTGCCTGGGACAAGAATAAGCGAAAGGAGCCATGAACCTAAGCCTTTGCCTGGAGTGGGCAGCAAAGCCTTTTCAGAAAAGGTAGGAGGTAAAGTGGAAAGTATTGTTTAGACTGGATCTGGGCAACTGTGTCAGGAGAGCATGTGAGGCAGAGGAAATTAGATGCAAGAATGTGCAGAGGCGGGAAGAACAAAGCCGGCCAGTGAGACATCACATCGGTGTGCAAGCTGGATCTGATAGAAAATTCACAGAAAGAGGAGGCGGTAAGGTAAGGCAGGTCTTTTCCACTGAGAATTGATGAGTCTTTGGACTATTCTGAAAGCAGTGGTGACTATCGAAGCTTTTTGAGCATGAGGATGAACAATAAACCCATCCAACGATCAAGGAATTTACTCATGGAAAAAGCAAAAGAAAATTTACTCAAGGAAAGAGATTGATTCTGATTTAAGAGAATGTATAGATCTGGTATTTCCATTAAGGCAGTCTATAATGATGCCTTTAGTTTAGGCTTGATGAGTTTACAAACTCATTTCTGGGAAACACACACCCTTTGCCTGCCACTTGGCCTTATCACTGCCCCTTGTCAGAAATGAGGAGAAGCAGCAGGCCTGGAGAGTGAGTGCTGAGTCTCTGAAGACATATCCTTTCAAGATGGTGCTAAAAAAGGGGTGTAGGCTAGGTGGGGGTGGGTGGATTTGTCTGCTCTGAGACGCTAGTAAAAGGCCATGGACTGGGAGGCTTCAACAAGGAAAATTTATTTCTTACAGTTCTGGAGGTTGGGAAGTCCAAGATTAAGGTGTGAGCCCATTTAGTTTTTGGCGAGAGCTGTAGATAGCTGCTTCTTGATGTGTTCTCACATGGCAGGGCGGGTGGGTGGGGGGGACTTTTTTTCCTCTTATTATAAGGCAAAAGTCCTATTCTATCAGGGTCCCATCAATATGACTTCATTTAACATTAATTACCTCCTGAAGATCCTATCTCCAGATACAGTCACTTGGGGGTTAAGACTTCAATATGTAAATTTGGAGGGCACAATTCAGTACATGACAGTGGGTTACGTGTAGCTGAATCAATTGCACATTGGAGACTTTTCGCTTATCTAGGATTTTAGAAACTTGATGGAAGTTGCAAAATCATCACTGTGGCAGGTAAGAAGGTTATGCTTTCTACCACATTCTCTCACTATTTTGTCAAACTTTCCCATAATCCTAAAACTGATCAAGACTACTCTTTTGATATACCAAAATCAAGCAAATCATGACACATGATTAATGAGTTATTTTCAGATAAATGTATTATAACTATATGGAATAAAGTGGGCTGCTCAATCTTTGTGCATGCTCAGTCGTTCAGTCCTGTCTGACTATTTGCTGTCCCATGGACTGTATCCCGCCACGCACCTCTGTCCATGGAATTTTCCAGGCAAGAAGACTGGTTGCCATTTCCTATGCCAGGGGATCTTCGTGACTTGGGGATGGAACCCATGTCTGCTGCATTTCCTACATTGGCAGGCAGATTCTTTACCACTGAACCATCTGGAAAGCCCTTCTGCTCAATCTACCTTTTGCTGGGAATAGTCTTGACTTAATTGAGCATTGGCCATGTGTGATGTGCTGGGGTTTTGCCTCTCATTAATCTTCACAATAACAGCATGACATAAAAGATCTCCATTCCACAGATGAGAAAATTGAAGCATAGAGAATTTGGTAACTTAAGTAATTTAGGACAGATTTCAAATTCAGTCTTGGATGGTTGCCAAGTCCAGAAATTCCCCTGTACCATACTGCCATTCTTGATATAATATTGTCTTTCACTGAACTGATGAAATAACAGATCAAAATGATATTTTAAAAAATGAAGAACTTGAAAGAATGGGGTTAACAACCATCTGAATCACCTGGAGAGTTTTTTTTTTTTTTTTTTTTAACCCTGATGTAGTTCTTATCTTCCACCTTAAAACACAAATGTTTGAAGGAGACACAGACATAGAGAACAGACTTATGGACATAAGGGAAGGGAAGGGGAGAGTGGGAAGAATGGAGAAAGTAGCATGGAAACATGTACACTACCATAAGTGAAATAGAGAGCCAGTGGAAATTTTCTCTTTGACTCAGGGAACTCAAACTGGGACTCTGTGACAACCTAGAGCTGGGGGGATGGGGTGGGAGCTGAAAAAGGTTCAAGAGGGGGTTACATATTTATACCTATGACTGATTCGTGTTGCTGTATGGCAGAAACCAACACAATATTGTAAAGCAATTATGCTTCAATTAAAAATAAATCAATTAAGAAAACACAAATGTGCAAACCAATGAGGCCCTTGGTTCAGAGTCTCTAAAGATGGTGTTAGAAATCTTTATTTTATAAAGTTACTTAAGTAATCTAGCCAGGTTTGGGAGTGTGATGTCCCTCAAAAGATATGTCCATGTCCTATTCTCTGGAAACTGAATGTGATCTTATTTGCAAGGAATCTTTGCCATGTACTGAAGCATCTCTAGATGAGATCATCCTAGATTATGTAGGTAGGCCCTAAATCCAATGACTAGATGGACAGGGAGGCCTGGCGTGCTGTGATTCATGGGATCGCGAAGAGTAGGACACGACTGAGCGACTGAACTGAACTGAACTGAACTGAGTATCCTTGTAAGACACAGAGAGAAGAAGAGAAGGCTGTGTAAAGATAGAGGCAGAAGTTAGAATGGTGCAGCTACAAGTCAAATAATGCCAGGAGCCACCGGAAGACACAGGAAGGATGCTCCTTCAGAGAGAGTACTAACCTGCTAACACCTTGATTTCTGACTTCTGGCCTGTAGGATTGTGAGAGAAGAGAAGTCTGTTGTTTGAGCCACCCAAGTTGGTGGTCATTTGTTACAACATCCCTAAGAAACTAATATAAGGATCTAACTTAGGTAAGAGAAAACAGCAAAGTAATTAAGGCAGGATTGAATATGGGAGTGAGAGAAAAAATAATTGATAATAATATAAGACATCTTTTTGCCATTTAGAAATGCTCACAATTTAACAGGCTATTTTGATTTTGATCTCTCACTGTTGGAAGCTCCATCTATACATTATTAACAATCTTAAAAGTATTAAGTAAACTTTTATAAATCGTATTTACATTAACTAGGAATGGTCATTCAAGTCTATGTAGTTAAGCCCATTGTGCATGTGGGCTTTACGAGTCCTTTCAGGAAAAGATTATATGTCTTCCTAGGTGAGTAGTTGTTGAGGTCTTTTAATGGACTGGAACCTGGTGGTGCAGAGTTGATGATAAGAAAGTAAAAGAGAGAGAGAGAGAGGCTGATATTCCTTGGTTTACGCAGAAAACCAACAAAGCCCTTTACACAGGGCTTGCATCACTCACGAAGGCACCGGGTGCCCTCTCAAGGGGGGTGAAGGCACAGTGTGCCTTCTCGAGAAGGTCTTCGAAGCCCGGGCAGGAGAGTGAGCACGATGGGTTTCTATGCTCCAGAAAATTAGCCAGAGAAAGAGAGGGAGAGAAAGAAAGATATGGGGACCCAAGCTCTGATGGAACAAGGGTGTTTTATTCAACATTGTGTGGGTATATATACTGTCTTACAAGGTAGCTTTATTCAGCAAAGATAAAGATCAAAAGTCCAGACTTACAAATTATCAAGGAAACATAAGGCAATCCATATCAAAGACAGAGGGTTGTAAACAATCACTTTTACCGTATGGTTCATAAAAAGGAAGAGAGTCATAAATAGTTGCTTATCACCGTATGGAAAACTAACAAGGGAAATGCGTGCATTCCTCAGCCCTGGGAGCGCTTTGCCACTCCTCTTAATTCCTAATTAATAAGGAACAGAGGATTCATGACAGATCCAAAACAGCACACAGGAAGCCTCCTGTTAAATGCTTCCTGACAGGTAGTGAAGGGGTTAATATAAGATAAACAAAAAAGAAACAATTACCTAGAGAATATGTATCCATTAATAAGATGTGAGATAAAGGGAGTGGAAACAGTGAAAGTTACCTCTTTCACTTTGTGCCTCTGTAGGTGCAAATTCCCCTTTCTTCTTGCTTTAGCAAGCAGGGCTTCTGGTGGATAAAGGCTCTCCCACTCTTTGGGAGATAGTCAGTGCAAGACAGACAGGAACACTTCTATAGTTAACATGAATAAAAACAAGCAGAAGACAACTGACTGTTCTTGGGCATCAGGCCAATAATTCTTTTTCCTCTCTAAATGTTATAAAATATTATGCCACCTTTTTACAGATGGCCAGCAGGCACATGAGAAGATGCTCATCATTGCTAATTATTAGAGAAATGCAAATAAAACTATGAGTTACCACCTAACACTAGTCAGATCATCATTAAAAAGTCTACAGATAACAAATGGTGGAGAAGATGTGGGAAAAAAGGAATCCTATGCTGTTTGTATTACTATAAATTGGTGCAGCCACTATGGAGAACAGTATGGAAGTTCCTCATAAAACTAAAATTAGAATTTCCATATGATCAGGCAGTGCCACTCCTGGGTATATAGCTGGACAAAACTCTAATTCAAAAAGATACCTGCACCCCTATGTTCATAGCAGCACTATTCACAATAGCCAAGACATAGAAGCAAACTAAATATCCATATGTCCATTGACAGATGAATAAATAAAGAAGATGTGAGATCTATCTATCCAACTACACAATGGAGTATTATTCAACCAGAAAAAAGAATGAAGCAATGCCATTTTCAGTTACATGGATGGACCTATAGATTATTATGCTCAGTCAGAAAGAGAGAGACAAACAGGTATGATATCACTTACGTGTGGAATCTAAAATACAACACAAATAAACTTATCTATGAAACAGAGACAGTCTCACAGACATAGAGAATAGACGTGCAGTTACCAAGGGGGTGGTGGGAGATATGGAGTGGGAGTTTGAGGCCAGCAGATGCAAACTATTATATATAAAGTGGATAAACAACAAGGTCCTACTGTAGAGGACTGTACTGTAGAGGGAATGTATATACTGTATATACAGTATGTATACTGTACTGTATAGGGAGTGATAGTCAATATCCTATAACAAACTATAATGGAAAACAATATGAAACATAATAAGTATATAACTGAATAACTTTGCTGTACACCAGAAACCAACACAACATTGTAAATCAACTATACTTCAAGCAAAAATATTATGTCATCTTTTGAAGGACTCAGAGCTGTATAGCAATTATTTTTGATTACATGTCAATTCAAAATAAACAATCGAACTTGGGTCTCCCACATTGCAGGTAGATGCTTTAACCTCTGAGCCACCAGGGAAGCTGCTATGTATTAAGTCTTATATTATTGACAATTAGAAAAATAGCCGACATCATGTTGGACTAATTCAACATGATATTGCCTCTGTTTACTTGTATTTTTGGCTATGAAATGACCTCTCGGGATTACACTAGTATGTTGTTTTAGTAATGTATTAATTTGATTTCCCCAAATCTATTCTAGCCCTGACATTTTCTCTAAACTGCAGATTGAGCACTTCTAAACTAACTTGACATCTCCATTTGGACAAGTAACCAAAAAATAACTGATTTCTTCCCCAAAACTTGCTCCTTCCTCAATGTTCCCCATCTCAGTTAGTGGCACCACCGTTCACCCAATCACTCAAGTCAGAAAGAATAGAGTCATTCTCCCATCTTCTTCTTCTGGCAGCCACCTTACCTTCGTCTAGATCAGGTAATATTTGCTCAGTCTTCCAGAAACATTCTGAATCCTATCACATCTCTCCCCCTCAGGCTGCTCCATCATCTGTTACCTTGATTACTGCAATAAACTCTTTACTAGTCTCTCCGCTTCTACTCTGCCCCTCACAGTTGATTCTCCATCTAGCAACCAAAGTTTTAAAATACAACCCAAAATATGTTTAATACTGTTCGCAGTTATGTCCAACTTTTGTGACACCATGGTCTGTAGCCCACCAAGCTCTTCTGTCCATGGGATTTCCCAGGCAAGAATACTGGAGTGGGTTGCCATTTCCTCCTCCAGGAGATCTTCCAAGGGATTGAACCTGCATCTCTTGTGTCTCCTGCATTGGCAGGTGGGTTTTTTACCACTGTGCTGCCTGAGTTATATCTTTCCTTAAAATCCTCTAATGACTTTGAATTACTTAACATACAGGCAACTATTTAAACTGAGACCCTAAGTAACTACAGCTTCAACAAGATAAAAGGGCTGTTATTGATGTCTCCACAGGTCAGGAACCCAGGCTGCTTATGTCTTATTGCTCTACTATGCATAGTTTGTAATCTTGATCCTCAAGATGGCTTAAGGTCAACTCATCTGCTTCCGGGACAGTAGGAACTGGAAAAGGGAAGGGGACACAGGTTTCCATCCACTCACCTTCTACTGGCCAGAAATTAGTTGTTACTGCACTTAACTGCAAGGGAGGCTTAGAAATATAACTTTAATTCCATGCAGTCATACACTGTGTTAGAAATTAAGGGTTCTATTACAATAGCAAAAAGTGAGAATGGATATTCAAGAACAATATGGTAGACTAAGTTCAGTTCAGTTCAGTCGCTCAGTCGTGTCCAACTCTTTGCGACCCCATGAATCGCAGCATGCCAGGCCTCCCTGTCCATCATCAACTCCCGGAGTTCACTCAAACTCATGTCCATCAAGTCGGTGATGCCATCCAGCCATCTCATCCTCTGTCGTCCCCTTCTCCTCCTGCTCCCAATCCCTCCCAGCATCCGAGTCTTTTCCAATGAGTCAACTCTTCGCATGAGGTGGCCAAAGTACTGGAGTTTCAGCCTTAGCATCATTCCTTCCAAAGAAATCCCAGGGCTGATCTTCAGAATGGACTGGTTTATGGTAGACTAGGTTATGATAATACATAGACCCAACTATGTTGGTACTCAACAAAATGGAAGTTAGTTTTGTCTCACAAAAGAGTTTTGGGTAAGTGAATATCAATTGATGTAACTTTTCTGGATGTGGTCATTAGGTTTCCAGGTGGTAGAGGCTCTGTCATCTTACACACGTGGCTTTGAAGGTTGCAATCAACATTCCTATCCAGGAGAGCAAGAAAGGAGAAATGGCACAGAGACACACAGCTGGATCATTTTTATTGGCCAGTCCAGAAGTGGTTCACATCACTTCTACTCACATTCTATTGGCTAGTTCTCATTCGTATGACCATTGTTTAGTGAATTGCTGTAAAATTTGGTCTGGCTATGTGCCCAGGAGGAAGAGGAGAATAGAGATTTGGATAAACACCTAGTAAACTTCCCATCTCACAGAATAAAGTCCTTACCAGACATAAAGCCCTTACAAAGTGGCCCACAACCAACTGTCTTTAATCTTCCTTCTGCTGATTAGCCCCAGCTTCCCCAGTCCTCTTTCTGTTCCTTGAGCTTATCAAGTCTGTTTTCACTCCAGGGTGTTTGCAACTGCTGTTTGTCTGTGTGGAGCCTTTCCCCCAGATTTTCACATGTCTTACTCCCTCACTTCATTGGGTTCTCAACTTAAAATCTATCTTCTAGAGAAACTATCTGTAGCCATTATTTGTGTACCTTCCACATCCTTGACTCTTTCCCATCAAAGCCAAGTCCCTTATCATGCTTCATTTTTATTCATATAACTTGTTCATTTGTTTATCTATGGCTGGTGTCTACCCATAACCCATATTCATTTTGATTGTATTATCTGCTTTATTCAGTTATATCCCTAATTGCCCAGAAAATTGCCATAGTAGGCATACAATACATTTTTGATGATTTTTAGTAATTACTTAACTAAGATAGAAACTCTTTTGGTTACACATAAGATTTAATTCACCATAACATTTTATGAACCAATACCTTTCCACTCTTATGAATTTTATGCTCTTATCCAAGAGCATTCTCCAGAGTGTTAATGTTTGCATCCCCTGTTTGTAGAATGGAGGTAATCACATACCTATTTCCTAGAATGATCGTCAAGATTATACAAGGTAACGTAAGTAAAATTCTGAGCAGTGTGTGGCACTTGATCACACACACAGTGTGCATTCAACAAGTGTTAGCTCTGATTACTGCTGCAGCTGCAGCCACCTCTCGATTCTTATAAGGAAAGCTTTCTAAGTACAGAAAAGGGGGGAGAAATCTATTAATCATTAACATATTTCTAAAATATTTCCTTAATTTATGGAGAGAATTAACCGATCTAAAATATAGCTATTTGTTATCCTGATGGTAAAGAGAAAAGTGAGCAAGTTCTGAATTGCCTTTCATCTGTTCAAACTATCTAGATTCTAAGTCTTTCCAGCCCCAGTTTGACTGTAGTAATTTAACAGTTTAGAATATTACAGCCATTCTTTCAACATGACCTGCTGAAGAAAAAGCAGAACAAAATCCTCTAGTAACAGTCTGTACTGTGCCTAATGCATTATTGATCATGACAGGGACTTCCATTTGGTTTTTCCTTTCTAATTAAGAATACATTCAATCATAAAACCGACGAGTTGCATGTGCTATATTCCAGTTCACAGAACCACTAAAGGAGATACAGTCATGCAAGCTAATCCAGTCTTTTGGATAATTCTTGTGAAAAACTATAATCAAAGCAACCCACGTGAATAAGGGTCACCAGGAAATGGCTTTCGAAGATTAAAAGAGGCTGAGAATATTTAGCTAGTGAAAACATTGTAGTAATTGCTTTAAAATAAAGAATCATCCCGTTTGAATTTTGTAGCAGTCATTTAAAAAGTAAGCTCTTCCTTGACTCATTGGTATCAATGTCTTTTTCCCTGATGTTACTAAATAATTTCATAGGCCTTGGTAATGGGTCACCAATAGATAGGGTGAGTGAGTGGGTCTAAGTCTCCGTTACTGTTCGTTCTGGGCCTGGCAGTCTCTCCTTCCCAGGTCTACCCAATGAAGGTCAAAAGGTTTGTATATAATACCTTATGGGCGTAGCATACAACTGCTGGAAGGATTTGGGATGTCTGACAGTGACTGAAATGCAATTCCTATGAAAGTGAAGCACATGAAAAATGGCACCCTTTCCCCTCCCCACCAGCACCCACCGCACAGCTTTAATTCCCATTCCAGCTTGTACTGGATATTTATTACACGGGTACCCAACCTCCTCTACTTCAGGCTGAGTGGCACACTGGGAAATGGAGCCTCTAAATGGATACAGAAATAGAATTGCTGAGGGAAAAAGAGAGAGGTTATGACTTTGGCTGGCTCAGATGACAACTCTCCTTTTTTGAACAGTGGGTTCCTCGTCCTGAAGTTAAGGGACGGCAATGGGGCAGAGTCAAAGTCTTCCTCGTGCTTTGCGGTTGCTCTTGCTGTTTTGGTTCAAAGGGTAGTATCTGTGCCATCCAAGAAATTGTTTCTCAACCCCTCCACATGAATGATGTCATTGCTGGAAAGTTGGCAAGGCTCCCTGAATGTTGACACATCTTCTCTTTGGTTTGCCATGCTGGTGCCACATTTTCATCCCTCTGTATATTTTCATGGGTAGTTTAATAAGACATCTGTTAGGTATTGCTAAATTGCTGCCGTGCTAACTTGAAAGTTTTTCTACTTTATTTGATTTTGTTTTTTATTAAGAAAGATCAATTGAGCAGAATAACTGAATCTCAGGCTGAATAGGATCATAATGACCCTCTAAGGATTGATCTCGAACATTCAGTCTCTTTGATTGTTGGACACAGAAAGGAAATTGGACACCATCTACTCCAAATCCCTCACTTTATCTTAGGAATTTGAAGGTCCAACAGAATCAATGACTTGTCTGAGGACACAGCTCACTAGAAATAGAGAACTGAGCAGGTAATCTATCAATTGGCTAATATTATTCTGTTTCACTTATCTGAATGGAAGCAAGGAAAGGGAAATAATGAATATTTATTATGGGTCAGGTCTGTGTCAGGTGTCTTATATATATTCTCTATTTTTATCTTCATAAAAGTACATATTGTTTTCCACATAATGTCAGTAAAGAATTTTATTTTTATAAAAAGTAAGAGATTTTTAAATTTAAAGTTTCTGCAAAGAGCTATTCAAATTACTAAACACATTTATCAAAGAGAGAAAATAAAAATAGTGAGATGTCTTTATTTCTAATGACCATACTGTGTTTCCATCCAGGGTCCCTGCTATTACTATTGAGGTAGCTAGGAACATGAGTTAGTAAGTAGGAAGTCATATTTCAAAAATTATAGTTAGTGGAAAAGACTATGAATAAACTAGGAGGGATATTTCACTAGGAGACGAGACTCTGTGAACCATTAAAGCACACACTATTAAATAATGATATCTGCATTTAGTCAAATTCTTCATAGGTTGTACCTCAACAGATGTTATAACCTATGACTCCTTAGTTTTCCTTTTCTGTGCTTCACACTGGCCACTCCCTTTTGTTCTCATGGTCTTTATCCAGACAGGGAAGAGTAAAATTGAGTAGAGTTTCCCTTAGATTACAGTCCTGCCTCCCTGAGATTATGCCATGCTCTTGAGTGGAATTCTGGTTGTTGTCAAAACTCTTCAAACAAACATTTAAAGTTCCTGGGTTTACCACCATGATGACATCTCTTTTATTATGTGTAGATTAGACCACTTTTTCTCTCTCCTAGAGGATGATCTTATCTTCTTTAAAAAATATTAGCAAATGCTTTAATTATCTCAACCATGTATTTATCACTTAGATTATTGTGACAATGTAATTGAATTGTGAGATGAATTAAAGTCACTTCCTCTGTATTAATCATGGAACCTCAGCTCTGGAAGGAACCTTAGGAAACCATCTCACCCAAGCCTCTTTATCCAGGTGAGGGAATGCTTTATCAGGCACACCATGAGGCTTCTTCTCTTAACTAAATCCAGAAATGACACAGAACAATTTATCTCAAAAAGTAGTGATTATTCCTTATGGTTCAACACAATCTTTCTAGTTTTATTTAACTTTATTTCTTCATTAGCTTTTTAAAAAAAAAATCCCTCTAGAAAAGATGGGTGAGAAAGGGAAGTATTCCAGAATTGTGGAATGACTATACAGGCAGAAGCCAGGCAAAAAAACAGAAGGTGACCCCACAGTGGTTTGGTTGAATGAACCTTGATCAAAAATAAAAGTGATTAAATAAACTTTGGGGAATGACCTTGACATTCAAAGAGGTTTGGGCCTGAATTTCCTGCATCTGTTATATGAACCTTCTATCTCACCAGAATGAACAGGAAAACAGTTGGTTGTTAAATCTAGGGAAGAACCAGAAGTGAGAGGGTAGACTTCAGATCGGGGCTCATTGAAAAAGGAAGTTGCTTGGAGACCTGCTAGATTGCCTTTATTGCCGCAAAAGCAACAGTCACACCCCTCACAACCTCTTGGGTGTCCCGGAAGAATCTCTATTCCGCAGGTAGAGCTCACGTTGGGGAAAGTAGATGGGGAAATGCTCTGGGCACCAGGAGGCTCCAGGGTGCCCCTGGTGACTAAGGCTATTTTTATAATCCAGCTGTGGACAGTATGACTTCAAAGACCCTATAGAAATCTGAGAGGTAATTTTTAATTTTTACTATATCTTATTAACCTTAAAGTGGCTGGGTGCTTTTTTAGCGGGGATGAAATGCTTTTTTTAGTACCAAACCAAAAATTTACCTTGACAGTCTTTTGAGGTAATGAAGGGAAACAAGAAAAGTGAGTGTTATTAGATGTGAAGAAATTTCCATTTTCCATCTCACTTTGACCTCTGACACAGCGGGCATACAGACAAAGATTGGTTTTCAGTCAGTAGCTTATCAAACCAGGGTACATGGCATGCTCCCTGGGACATCCAGTTCACCGACGGCGGTGGGAAAATACTTCTATCTGCTCCCTGTTTATTCAAATGTCACATGTATAGCCTCACTGATAAATGTGCTTTCATTTCAAATAATATCTCGAAAACCTGGCATTAAATTGATTCTACAAGCACAGAGACACAAGGAACAAGAGACTAACTTTGTACTTAGCTTGATGTTTCCCCTGTTGTTGTACACTGCGAAGTCCTGAGCAGCTCTTTGCAATTCATGGATGGCAGCATGCCAGGCTCCTCTGTCCTCCACTGTCTCCTAGAGTTTGCTCAAATTCGTGTCCATTGAGGTGGTGATGCTATCTAACCATCTCATCCTCTGCTCCCCTCTTCTTTTGCCTTCAGTCTTTCCCAGTGAGTCAGCTCTTGGCATCAAGTGGCTAAAGTATTTGAGCTTCAGATTTATTGTCAGTCCTTCCAAAGAATATTCAGGACTGATTTCCTTTGGGTTGACTGGTTGGATCTCCTTGCAATCCAAGAGACTCTCAAAAGTCTTCTCCAGCAACACAATTCAAAAGCATCAATCCTTCATGCTCAGCCTTCTTTTTGATCTAACTCTCACATCCATCTGTGACTATGGGAAAAATAATAGCTTTGATGATACAGACTTTGTCAGCAAAGTGATGTCTCTGCTTTTAAACATGCTCTCTGGGTTTGTCATAACTTTCCTTTCAAGGAGCAAGCATCTTTAAGGATTGTGTTAATCAGGGGCTTTCAGAATCTCTATCCAAGAACACTTCTTTCTCACTGAAAAATGTCAAATCTAAACTGTAATGAGTTTAATTTTTAAGTTGAAGAAAATTTTGTTGTAGAAAACAATGATTTTTAAAGGTGAAAAGATGAACTAGGATGAAAATTACACTTGATACATAATATATATTATATATATAATAAATAATATGAAGCATCTTCTACTGATGTATTTTTGAGGGAAGATTATGTCTCAATATGCCAGCAAATTTGGAAAGCTCAGGACTTTTCAAATTTGGAATGGCCACAGGACTGGAAAAGGTCAGTTTTCATTCCAATTCCAAAGAAAGGAAATGCCAAAGATTCCTTAAACTACCGCACAATTGCACTCATCTCACATGCTAGTAAAGTAATGCTCAAAATTCTCCAAGCCAGGCTTCAGCAATACGTGAACCGTGAGCTTCCAGATGTTCAAGCTGGTTTTAGAAAAGGCAGAGGACCAGAGATCAAGTTGCCAACATCCGCTGGATCATGGAAAAAAGCAAGAGAGTTCCAGAAAAACATCTATTTCTGCTTGATTGTCTATGCAAAGCCTATGACTGTGTGGATCACAATAAACTGTGGAAAATTCTTCAAGAGGTGGGAATACCAGACCACCTGACCTGCCTCTTGAGAAACCTATATGCAGGTCAGGAAGCAACAGTTAGAACTGGACATGGAACAGACTGGTTCCAAATAGGAAAAGGAGTACGTCAAGGCTGTATATTGTCACCCTGCTTATTTAACTTCTATGCAGAGTACTTCATGAGAAACACTGGGCTGGAAGAAGCACAAGCTGGAATCAAGATTGCTGGAAGAAATATCAATAACTTCAGATATGCAGAGGATACCATCCTTATGGCAGAAAGTGTAGAGGAACTAAAAAGCCTCCTGATGAAAGTGAAAGAAGAGAGTGAAAAAGTTGGCTTAAAGCTCAACATTCAGAAAACGAAGATCATGGCATCTGGTGCCATCACTTCATGGGAAATAGTTGGGGAAGCAGTGGAAACAGTATCAGACTTTATTCTTTGGGGCTCCAAAATCACTGCAGATTGTGATTGCAGCCATGAAATGAAAAGATGCTTACTCCTTGGAAGAAAAGTGATGACCAACCTAGATAGCATATTGAAAAGCAGAGATATTACTTTGCCAACAAAGGTCTGTCTAGTCAAGGCTATAGTTTTTCCAGTAGTCATGTATGAATGTGAGAGTTGGACTGTGAAGAAAGCTGAGCACCGAAGAATTGATGCTTTTGAACTGCGGTGTTGGAGAAGACTCTTGAGAGTCCCTTGAATTGCAAGGAGATCCAACCAGTCCATCCTAGAGGAGATCACTCCTGGGTGTTCTTTGGAAGGACTGATGCTGAAGCTGAAACTCCAGTACTTTGGCCACCTCATGCGAAGAGTTGACTCATTTGAAAAGACCCTAATGCTGGAAAGGACAGGGCGCAGGAGGAGAAGGGGATGAAAGAGGATGAGATGGCTGGATGGCATCATCGACTTGATGGATATGAGTTTGAGCGAACTCTGGGAGTTGGTGATGGACAGGGAGGCCTGGTGTGTTGCAATTCATGGGGTCGCAAAGAGTCGGATACGACTGAGCGACTGAACTGAACTGAACTATGTCTCTTCAAGTAGCGATATACTCGTTTGTACATAGCACTTAATGCTTCTGGGCTTAAGGTAGTTCTAAAAATAATTTTATCTCTGAGTATCTGAATAGGAAACACTCACTGTAAAAGATACGTAAAATACAGAAACCTGTATAAAGGAAAATGGAATCCTCTTGCAAACCTTAAATTAGCGATAACCACTGTTAACTTTCTGATATATCTTTCCATTTTTCTGATGCATTTTAAAAACATGATTAAGACTAGACAATGTACAGTGTAATTTGGGGATAGCATTTTACTAATATTAAACCAATGCCTTTGAAAAACATATTTATTTATTTGGCTGTGCTATGTATTAGTTGCAGCATGTGGGATTTTTAGTTTCAGCATGTGAGATCTAGTTCCCCAACCAGATATCTAACCCTGGCCCCCTGCCCTGGGAGCCTGAAGTCTTAGCCACTGGCCCACCAGGGAAGTCCCAGGCCAATTCCTTTTTATTTCTCCTTTTTATTTCTCCTTTTTATTTCCTGTACCTTTTCCGAGTGCAAGGTTGTCTTTATGAGCTTCTTGCCCCAGGAAGAGAGGGTGTTGGTAGTGCCTAGAAACTCTTTCAGCTCATTGTCCCCTTCTCAGCAGTTTGTACCACCATCCAACCATGTGCTATGACCAGAGTCCTTGGGGGTCAGGCTTGGCTCTTTTCTCCTCATACCCCATCCATTTGATTAATACATTCTATTGGCTCATGGAGAAGGCAATGGCACCTCGCTTTAGTACTCTTGCCTGGAAAATCCCATGGATGGAGGAGCCTGGTAGGCTGCAGTCCGTGGGGTTGCTAAGAGTCGAACACGACTGAGCAACTTCACTTTCACTTTTCACTTTCATGTATTGGAGAAGGAAATGGCAACCCACTCCAGTGTTCTTGCCTGGAGAATCCCAGGGACGGGGGAGCCTAATGGGCTGCCGTCTATGGGGTCGCACAGAGTCGGACATGATTGAAGCAACTTAGCAGTAGCAGCAGCATTGGCTCAACCTTCAAAATATACTTTAGCTGCCTCTTACAAATTTTGTATGCTGTACTCTCATTTCCACAGAGCTAAAGAAACCTTTCTAATTCCTCTTGATATTTTATTTGACCAATGGGTTATTTAAAAGTATGTTATTTAGTTTCTGGATATTTGAGGATTTCCCAGATATATTTTTGCTGCATATTTCTAGTTTAATTCTTTTACAAACAGAGAACGTGTGATTTGAACAATCTGAAATCTACTGAGGTTTGTATCCTGGTCCAGAATATTGTTTATCTTGGTAAATGATCTATATGCACTTGAAAGAATGTCTATTTTGCTGATCAAGGGTGCAGTGTTATACAAACGTCAACTAGGTCAGGTTGGTTGATAATGTTATTTAAATCTTTGACTGTGATTGTGGATTTCTCTACCTCTCTTTGATATTCTATAATTTGTGTGTGTGTGTCATGTATTTTAAATTTCTGTTATTAGTCATGTTATTAGTCTGTTGTATGGTCATGATTGTTATTTCCTCTTAATGAATTAACTCCTTTATCATTATGAAATCATCTTCTTTATCCCAGATAACAATCTTTGTTCAAAAATTTACTTTTTCTGGCATTAATATAGCCACTTCAACTTATTTTTTGACCTGTGTTAACCTGGCATATCTTTTCCCATCCTTTTACTGTTAACCTATTTGTATCTCTATATTTGTAACCTATTTATGTCTCTTTTAGGCAGCATGTATTAGGTTTTGCTTTTGTTATCCAGTCTGACAACCTCTGCCTTTTATTTGGGATGTGTATGCCATTTAAATTTAATGTGGTTGTTTGTGTCAAAATCGATTGTCTTGCTTTTACTCCTTGTCCCATCTGTTCTTTATTTCCATTTCTCCTAATTTTCTGTCTTCTTTTGGATTAAATTTTTATTTTTTAAAATTTAACATTTTATTATTAAAAATATTTATCTACTTATTTATTTATCTGACTGCACTGGGACTCAGTTGTGGCCCATGGTATCCTTAGTGACAGCATGTGAACTCTTAGTTGTGGCATGTGGGATCTCTTTCCCTGACCTGGGATTGAATTCCAGGCCCCTGCATTAGGAACACAGAATCTTAGCCACTGAACCACCAAGGAAGTTTCTGGATTAATTTTTTATTGATGACTCCATTTTATCTCCTTTCTTAAATCATTTAATATAACTCATTATTATGTTTTCACTTGTTGTGTTGTTAGGATTTTAATACAAAACTTGAACTTATCCCAGTTTACCATTTGTTGATGTACAAGAGCAATATAATGCATACTTCTCTTTCTCCCTTCCCTATCTTTGTGCTATTTTTTCATATATTTTATTTCTACATATTTTATAACCCTACAGTATATTGTTATCATTTTTATTTAAATAATCACTTCTCTTTTCAGAGAAAATTAATAATAGAGAAGCTATTATGATCCACCTATTTATTATTTCCAAAACTTCTCATTCTTTTGTGTAGATTCAGACTTCCATTTGGTATAAATTTTCCTTTGCCTGAAGGACTTTTAACATTTCTTGCAGTGCAGATGTTTTAGTGATAAATTATTTCAGGTTGGGTATGTTTCAAAATGTATTTTGCCTCCATTTTTGAAAGATATTTTCCCTAGGTATAGAAATCTACTCAGCTGACATGTTTTCCCCCCAGTGTTTTAAAGATGTCTGCTTGTTTACAGTGTTTCTGACCAACAATTCACTACCTTCCTTTTCTCTGTAGGCAGTGCTTTGCTTTCCTCCCTGTTACTGGTTTCAAGGTTTTCCCTTTATCTTCGCCTTATTGAAAATGTTGGTTATGACGTGCCTTTGTGTAGTTTTCTTTATGCTTTTTGTCTTGTGCTTTGCTGAATGTCTTGAATCTGTGTGTTTATAGTTTCCTCAAATTAGGAAAAAATATGCCTTTATTTCTTCAAATATTTCTATGTCTCCCTTTCTCATTCAGGGATGCTAGTTACAACTAGATTAGGGCACTGAGGTTGCTCACATCTCACTGATGCTTCTCCTTCCATGCTACCCACATCCAGGCCACCCACACACTATTGTATAACTTATTACATTTGTTTAAGGTAGGGTTAGAGAGTCAGTTTTGTGAGACAGAAAGGATGCGTGTCTTATCCACATCTTCCAACTCCAGCATCTAATTCTGTGCCCTCCCATAGAAGGAATCCAGAAAATATTCATTTGTGGCCTAATTTGCATATAACTTTTTGTGGCTTTACTGTCTTCTTGCTTAACACTTATGGTATTAGTTTGCTAGTAAGTACAATTTATGTTAAATTGTGGATGTTGAAGACAAATAGGAAAAAGTGGTCCCCATAGTGCTTGGCAGTGGAGTTTTAGAGTGAAATTCTCTGCAAGCTGTTCAACTGGAGTGGGAACAGTGGATTATTAAATCCATGACTTCATCCCAGATGTTTCTTTTATTGACTTACTTTCAATACTTCAAATCAACAAGTTAGATTAATACTAAGTTGCAAATTGACCAAAGTAAACTTTTCCTTAGTTATTTCAGATTACTAGCATTCCAGGGAAATTATAAATCAGTTATATTCTAATAAATATTCTTCTTACTTTTGCCTTATTTGTCTTTTTTGAACTTTATGCCATTATTTTAACAAATTTTTTTTCTGGTTGGTTTAAACATGATGATCTGGAGGTAATATTGGTTTTATTTAAAATAATGCACAGCATTCTGAAATGGGAATTTTATTTTAACAATAGGCAATAATGGTCTTTTGTAGGTGCCTGCGATGAGACGATTGAAATACAGGAAAACATGAGTAGTCAATATCAAAGGAGTAGGAGGGAAAAAAAATACAAATATTATTTGTTTTCTGTCTTTGGATGTGTATTGCAATAATATATTTAATTTAAAAACATACTTAATTCTTAGAATCTGAATCTGAATTTTTCTTGAATAAGTATTTACAATTTATCTATATTTCAGTCACAACAGAGAGGAAATGGAAATACATCTAGCAAAATAGTTCTCTCTTTATAGAATTATGAGCTTTTCCCCTTAAGAGCTCAGAGGAAAGTGTGTTGTGGTACCACATACAGTAATACCACATTACTTTCTCTCCTAGCCATTCGTTCTTCCCTGGGTACCTCATGTGTCCATATGACGTCTAGCCTCCCAGGGCCAGCCTTTCCTTTAATACCAGTTAAATTAATCCAAACTCCTGACCTGCACAACTGCATGAAGTCCAGGTCGTATAATTGCCCTCATCAAGCATATCTGAGAGTCCTCACGGATGCTTCAGTTCAGTTCAGTCGCTCAGTCGTGTCTGACTCTTTGCGACCCCTTGAATCGCAGCACACCAGGCCTCCCTGTCCATCACCAACTCCCGGAGTTCACTCAGACTCACGTCCATCGAGTCAGTGATGCCATCTCATCCTCTGTCGTCCCCTTCTCCTCCTGCCCCTAATCCCTCCCAGCATCAGAGTCTTTTCCAATGAGTCAACTCTTCACTTGAGGTGGCCAAAGTATTGGAGCTTCAGCTTTAGCATCATTCCTTCCAAAGAAATCCCAGGGCTGATCTCCTTCAGAATGGACTGGTTGGATCTCCATGCAGTCCAAGGGACTCTCAAGAGTCTTCTCCAACACCACAGTTCAAAAGCATCAATTCTTTGGCGCTCAGCCTTCTTCACAGTCCAACTCTCACATCCATACATGACCACTGGAAAAACCATAGCCTTGACTAGACGGACCTTAGTTGGCAAAGTAATGTCTCTGCTTTTCAATATGCTATCTAGGTTGGTCATAAATTTTCTTCCAGGGAGTAAGCGTCTTTTAATTTCATGGCTGCAATCACCATGTGCAGTGATTTTGGAGCCCCCCAAAATAAAGTCTGCCACTGTTTCCACTGTTTCCCCGTCTATATCCCATGAAGTGATGGGACTGGATGCCATGATCTTCGTTTTCTGAATATTGAGCTTTAAGCCAACTTTTTCACTCTCCACTTTCACTTTCATCAAGCTTATAGTTCTTCAAAAATGTTCCCCTACGTTTGTCCCTTTAGCCAGCCACTGTTCTCCAAACTTCTGCTCCCCTCTCATACAATAGCTTGTCCACCCTGCTGTGGCTTCTCCCTTACCACTCGCTATGCATGGGTCTGGACATCTTCATTTCTCCGAAACATCAGTAAATAAGTTTGAGTTTTTAAGGAAACTTCATTGAAGGTTTGGAGGCTACTAAATAGACTGTAGTAATATCCCCAAATATCCAACTATCACTACACTCAATTCCATTAACTGTGCCCTTCCGTGTGTCATCCTCTATGGTCTCTTTCTCCTTGATCCTCAGAATGCTGCCTTCTTCAAGGATCATTGCCTGCATCCTCCTACCTGAAATTCAGCTCAATTACTCATGACCCTCAAGATGCCGTCCTTTAGATCTCCTAGATCTTTTCCTTTCCTGCTCTTAGGTTAGCTGGCAGGAGGAGCTCCTATTCGTTTAGGAGCACATCTACTTTCCATTGTTGGAGAAGGAAATGGCTCTCCAGTATTCTTGTCTGGGAAATCCTATGGAGAGAAGAGCCTGACAGGCTGTAGTCCATGGGGTCGCAGGAGCAGGGCTCAACTGAGAGACTAGACCACGAACACCACCCTCCACTGCAGCTTGTGGTCTGCCTATCCATCTCCCTCATCCATTGCTTAGACAAGACACTCTCAACAGCTGACTCTACATCTCCCAAGGTCTTAACAGCACATCAGCAGATCAAAACCAGGCAATCCAGCACTCCCGAACCAACCTCATTTACTTCTTCATGGTCAGCCCTCTGGTAAAAGATGAAGGTCAGATCAGATCCCAAGGCTCTTCTTGGCACTACCTGGGGGTATTGCAATGTCTCTCAGGAACCCTCTCCTTTATGGCACGCCTGTGAAAATAGAAAAAAGTGCCATTTCTCCCAGAAGACTAGCACCTCATGGACTGGGGAGCAGAGTGTTGCCTGAGCTCTCTCCTCTTAGACAAGTGTCCTGGGGGTAGGATCCAATCTACCTGCAGCTCCATGGTGGCTCTGATTCTGCAAAGGCTTAGACCTGGCACAGATCCATCCCAGGGTAGGTCATAAGAAAAGAGCTCAACTTGTGCTAAAACATCTGCACTTGTACTAACATTAGTATCACCTTGTTGGTTTAGGGCTTTCTGAGGGACTCTACCCCCATCTCCCTCCCTGCCCCCCGCCAAGGGCAGAGTTTATAGGTTATAAATCTATAACCAAACTGGCTCACAGAAATGGTTTATTCTAGACCAAAAGGAACCTCTGCTCCGGGATATATACCAGCTCCCCTCCTTGAACACAAGAAATACTGTTACTTTAAACCTTCAAAGTACAGGTCTCAACTTCCTCAAGAAGACCTTTTTATTGAGAGAAAAATTTTTGTTTACCTTCTTGAAAATTGCTTATAATTTTAAAAGGTTGAAAAAAATAGAAGAGGCAAAGCCCATGAGGCCACCCTGGTTTCCTGATTCTTATTATATTACAGTGGAACTTTCTGGATGAGAGGTTTTTAGGATGAAAATCTCATTTTTCTATTGAGAAGAAGCAAAAATCAAGAATGCTTAAAGAAAAACAAAAAGCTTTTACATGTCTACATTTATTATCTGATTTAAGGGGAACACACCAGTAACTGCTGCCCAGTCAGGTTTAGGCCCAGCACACACTCCTCCCCCATCCCTCCCAGTCGGGCAAATGGGGGTGGAGGAGGTCTTCGTGGGGCAGGCAAGGTCTCAACTAAGCCCTGAGGGACTCGGAGAACCCCCAGGCCAGACCCTCATCCCTTGTAACCTCTGGCGGTTACGTGCATAAGCCTAGTTTACAGAGCAGACCATGAGACCTAGAGCTTTCAGGCCCCCCTCTGCTTCCATGATTCCCTTCTGCAAGCTCATTCATCAGTATATGTTAGAGTGTATTGTGTACTCTGGGTTGCAAATCGCAAAATTGCAGGTTAAGAGGGGAGCCACCTGTCTTCTCTGTGTCACAGACATGATGCCAGCTTTGAGATCATGCAGAACAGAACATTATGTCTGCAGGGCATCCAGGAAGGCTCCCTGGAGGAGAAGGCTGAGGCCTTGAAGGCAGGGAGATACCAGCTAGGCGTATTCCAGGCTCTGCTTTCAGACTGGGGCCAGGACAAGAGCCTGGGATCCTGGGTAGTTGGCAGAGCTGCAAATTGGGGCGTGGAGGCAGGAATAAAGGTAGGGTAGGGGAGGTGGGAGGGTGAGGGGAGGGTGAGAACCTGAGCCGGCCAAGTCCAAATGCTGACAGGGTCTCCATGGTCCAGCTTGGAGGCACTGCTCCCTCCTTGATGATCTCAGGGTCTTCCCCTCATCTTGGGAGGGAGGCAGGATGGCCCATTTCAATACAAAGTCCTTATTCTTTTGCTCTGTCTTGATTCTTGTTCCAATTTTCAAATACTGTGTATGTAGGTTGCAGTTTACGCTACTAGAGAGAATAAATAAATAAAAAGTCACAAAGAAGGGCTCTTTGCTAACACTTTAGTGTTTGTTCACGTCCTTACTAGCTTGTTTTGAAAACTAAAACATTTCTAAAAACATAAAAAAAAAAAAAAACCAGGAAATATGGTGCTTGTGATTGCAGTCTCACGTACATTCTCTTTTTTCTCTGTGAATGTCTTCTACACTCAAGTGAAATCTCGCTGGTTATATGTGGGCAAGCTTCCAAAAAAACCCCAATAGCATGAGGAATTACCCCTGCTTCACTGTGTTGGCCAAATTTTAGTTTCAGGCAAAGACTCTTACAAAAACAATCTGTGAAACAAGAATGTATTTGTCTAAAGTAATAAATAAGCTCTCAAGTATCCCCAGTGGGGATATAATTTTATCAGCTATTATTTAGCAATCTTAGATATGATCTTAGAGATGAAGCTGTTCTGTGTTCTTTTGAAAGGAAACTACAATAGCCTCATACATCAAGTGCCTGGCTAATGAAGGTGTTGGAGATACCATTTATATGAGGCCATCTATTTGGCTCAAGTTTATTTTGTTACTGTCTTTTTTTAAAAATAAAGCTATTAAATGGAATATTGACTAATAAGCTCCTTAGATATTCATGTAATTAGACCGAAGGGTTATAAAAACAGAGAAATATGAACATGTTCCTATCATGGGGATGAAAATACTTGCTTCCATCCAGTGATGCATATGACAGAATAAAAGGACCCACCTCCTCTCTCCCTGCTTCCCCAAATACCCCCTGGAGAGTGGGTTCACACAAGGGTAAACTTTGGGGTATAAATCTGGGATGAGATGGTCTTCTAGAGAGTAAATGTGTGTGCGTGTGTGTGTGTGTGTGTGTGTGTGTGTGTGTGTGAGAGAGAGAGAACTTTGGTTATCCTAGGGTTGCTGAAGACCTTTGAAAAGTGGAAGATCACATCAGCTGCTTACTCCTCTCCACAACCACCACTGTATTCTTTTGTGTTCATGCCGTAAGAAAGGTGAACACTCAGACATTTTGTGTTTGAGAATCTGAAAAAAGGAGCTACTAGCCCACAAGGGGGAAAACACTGGTTCTGTGCGTGGTGGATGCTGAGAACACGTTGAATCTGAAAAGTAAGTTTGTCTATGAATGGGGGCAGGGCCCAAGTTAGTCTCATTTAGAGACGTCAGGTCAGTGTGTGGAGCAGGGGCGGAACACAGGACCTGACCCGCTGCCACAGACCAGCCACCGCTTCACCTCTATGCTCATCCTGTCATCACAATAGGAAAAGTTGTCACGTGACTTAGGGATTGCAGGTCCCCAAGACCTTAGAACACCCTGAGCTGGGCTCAGGGGGCACACTACAAATCATTTCAGGTGACTCCAGTTCATGAGGGAGTGAGCCATGGGGCAGTCATGGGAGAGACCACAGGCTCTCTTAGATCAAGAATGATGATCGTTAGTAAACATGTATGTGAGGTTTGAAGCAGGGAAGGGAACAACACAGACACACACGTAAGTCCTTATCACAGGACCTTGCCTTAATCACAGGCAGAAAAGTGAGAGCAACATAGTTCTGTTATGTTTGTATGTTACGGGAAATCAATGTGTAGGGTGGTTACGATTTCAGCTGAGACTTGGTGTCCTCCTCCCAGCTCATTGGTTATTGGCAGAACTCAGTTCTGTATGGTTGTAGGACTGAGATCCTGAATTCTTAGAGGCCCTGTTTCCTGCCCCATGGTCCTGCTCACAATATAGCACTTTACTCCTCCCAATCCAATAGGAGAGCATCACTGCTGCTATAAAGCCTCTCGGGAAAGAACTGAACTGTATTATAAAGAGTTACTTGATTAGGTCAGGCCCACCCAGGATGACATTCCCTCCACACTGCCACCCTTTTAATCATTTTTAAGTGTATAGTTCAGTGGCATTAACTATATTCATTGTCTACAACTATCACCGCTATCCATCTCTAGAAGTTTTTCGACATCCTATACTGAAACTGTGCCCATGAAACAACAACTTTCTACCTCTCCCACCTCCCAGCTCTTGTAATCACTGTTGTATCTTTCAGTGAATTTGACTATACTAGTTACCTCATATAGGTGGAATTAAACAGTGTTTGTCTGCCATTTGTCTTCAAATTTCATCCATGTTGTAACATATATCAGAATTTCACTGGACTGAGAATATTCCATTGAATGTATATGCCACATTTTGTCTATCCATTCACCCATCGATCGACATTTAGTTTGTTTCTATCTTTAGGCTCATATGAACAAATACGAGTTTACTTTGAATTCTTTTGTGAATTTACCAAAAGTGAAATTGCTGGATGGAATGGTAATTCAGTGTTTACTTTATTGAAGTATTATCATACTGTTTCCACACTGTTTTATATCTCAACCAACTGTGCACAGACACATTAACACTGGCTGTTTTCCACTTTTTTGATAACAGCCTTACTACTGGATATGAAGTGATATCTCTCTGTGGCTTTGATTTGCATCTCCCTAATGATTAGTGATTTTGAACAACTTTTCATGTATTTATTGGCTGTTTTAAATTTTTTTAGGAAATGTCTATACAAGTCCTTTGTTAATTGAGTTGTTTGGTTTTTACGCTTTCAATTAACTCAAAGTCAGCTGATTAAGGACCTTTATTATATCTGTGTAGTCCTTTTACTTTTGCACCTCATGTAACTTAATCATAGAAATGGAATATCATCATATTCATAAGACCCAAACACATGAAAGGTGAAGAGATTATATAGGAGATTATTCTAGGAGTCTGGAATTTTACAGGCCATCTGAGAAGAATGCCTCACACAATTTCATATGAAGCCAATTCAAAATAATGAATTCTCCCTGGATTCTGTGAAGCTTCATTTCAATCCAATTTCCTCAATTCTAAACAACTGTAAACTCTGCTAGGAGGAGAGTATTGAAGAAATTAGTATTTTTCAAGCTCAGTAAAGCTCATAAACCTTACACAAGATAAAACTTTGAAAAACTCCTGTCTGTGATACATGAAAGAACAGCATTATTATTTACGAAGCAGGTTAGACATTTCCTAGGAAAACTTGACTTCCTTTTCATCTCTTCCTTAAAAAGTAAAAGGTTAATCTCTCTACGAGTCACTGGGTCAGGACTCTCTGGTTTCTCCCTTTTCACTAACTATGTAAAGAATGTTCAAGAACCTTCCTTCTCTGGTCAGAGTCTCAGACACCTGTTTTAGAGAGAATCTGGTCACTAGGACAAGACCATAGAGAATGATGGTGGCTTCCCTGGTGGCTCAGAGGGTAAAGAATCTGCCTGCAATGCAGAAGACCTGGATTCGATCTCTGGGTAGGGAACATCCCCTGGAGAAAGGAATGGTAATTTACTCCAGTGTTCTTACCCGAAGAATTCCCTGGACAGAGGAGACTGGCAGTCCATGGGGTTGCAAAGAGTTGGACATGACTGAGCGACTGCACTTTCACTTTCATAGAGAATGAAGAGAGGACTCAGAGAAACTAATGTAAAATTCAGGGAATGATTCTGTAAGAACAGTTGCTTCTCTTCCTACAACTCCCCCACCTTTTTTTTTTTTTTTTGGATGGAGAAGAAATGGCCAAGAAGGTAATTGTTGTTCAGTCACTAAATCATGTCCAACTCTTTATGACCCCATGGACTGCAGCACATTAGGGTTCCCTGTCCTTAACTATCTCTTGGAGTTTGCTCAAATTTATGTCTATTGAGTAGGTGATGCCATCCAACAAGTTCACCCTCTGTTGTCCCTTTCTCCTCCTACCCTCATTCTTTACCCCATCACGGTCTTTTCCAATGAGTTAGCTATTCTCATCAGGTGGCCAAAGTATTGGAACTTCAGCATCAATCCTTCTAATGAATATTCAGGGTTGATTTCGTTTAGGATTGACTGGTTTAATCTCCTTGGTGTCCAACGGACTCTCAAAAGTCTTCTCCAGCACTACAATTCAAAAGCATCAATTCTTTGGTGCTCAGCCTTCTTTATGGTCCATCTCTCACATCCATGCATGACTACTGGAAAAAAAAAAAGCTTTGACTATATGGACCTTTGTCAGCAAAGTGATGTCTCTCCTTTTTAATATGCTGTCTAGGTTTGTCATAGCTTTTCTCCCAAGGAGCAAGCACCTTTTAATTTAATGGCTGTAGTCACCATCTGCAGCTATTTTGGAGCCCAAGAAAATAAAATCTGCCACTGTTTTCACTTTTCCCCTTCTATTTGCATGACGTGATGGGACCAGATACCATGATCTTAGTTTTCTGAATGTTGAGTTTTAAGCCAGCTTTTTCACTCTTCTCTTTCACCCTCATCAAGAGGTTGAAAATTCGTCTTTGCTTTCTGCCATTAGAGTAGTATCACCTGCATATTTGAATTTGTTGATATTTCTCCCGGCAGTCTTGATTCCAGCTTGTGAGTCATCCAGCCTAGCATTTCGCATGATGTAGTCTGCATAGAGGTTTAAACACGCAGAGTGACAACAAAAGCCTTGTTGTCCTCCTTTCCCAACTTTGAACCAATCAATTGTTCCATGTCTGGTTCTAACTGTTGTGTCTTGATCTCCACACATGTTTCTCATGAGACAGGTAAGGTGGTCTGGTATTCAAATATCTTTAAGAATTTTCCACAGTTTGTTGTGATCCACACAGTTGACGGATTTAGAGTAGTCAATAAAGCAGAAATGGATATTCTTCTTGAATTCCCTTGCTTTCTTTATGATGTAACGAATGTTGGTTATTTGATCTTTGGTTTCTCTACCTTTTAATTCAGCTTGTATATCTAGAAGTTCTCAATTCATGTACTGTTGAAGCCTAACTTGAAGGATTTTGAGCATTACCATGCTAGCATGTGAAATGAGTACATTTGTAGGGTAGTTTGAACATTCTTTGGCATTGCCCTTCTTCGAGATTGGAATGAAAACTAAACTGGCCTTTTCCAGTCTTGTGGCCCCTTCTGAGGTTTCCAAATTTGCTGGCATATTGAGTGCAGCACTTTCACAGCATCATCTTTTAGGATTAGAAATAGCTCAGCTGGAATTGCATAACCTCCACTGGCTTTGTTCACAGTACTCTTCCTAAGGCTCACTTGACTTCCTATTCCAGGGTGTCTGGCTCTAGATGAGTGGCCACACCATTGTGGTTATCTGTGACATTAAGACTTTTTTTGGTATAGCTCTTCTGTGTATTCTTGCCACCTCTTCTTAATATTTTTCTAGTGCTTCTAGTTGTATAACCACAGCTTTTATTCCTATACAGATTCAGAAAATAAGAACATACATTATCTTATTGAATCCTTATACAATGTTAGTATATTAATAGATATTTGAGTCAAATCACAAAATTAAGTACCATTCAATAAGAACGAGTATTTAATTTATAGGATTTTCATGTAAGAAAATGAAAAACATAGAAAAAATATATGTATAGTGATGCTTATTACAGCATTATTTATATTAATTACATTATCTAAAATGTAATTGTAGCAAATAAATTATGGAACATTCATTAAAACATATTATCCTGTTATTAAAAGGATCCTTTAAAAAGCTTTTGTGTCAGTGTTTTATTTTTAAATTTTATTATTTATTAAAGTATAATTGATGTATAATATTATGTTCATTTTCAGTATAAAACAGTGATCAATCAAATACATTAGCAAATGCTCACCATGACAAGTCTAGTAACTATTTGTCACCAGAGAAAATTATTATAATATTGTTGACTATATTTTTTATGCTGTATAGTATATCCCTGTGACACATATTTTATAACTGAAAGTTTGTATTTCATAATCTCCTTTATCTATTTTACCCAACTTCTCACCCCTCTGCTCTCTAGAAACCACCAGTTTGCTCTCTGTATTTATAAGTTTGTTTTCTGTTTTTTTGCCACATGGCATGTAGGATCCTAGTTCCCCCCACCAGAGATCAAATCTGCATCTCCTGCATTGGAAGCACAGAGTCCTGACCACTGGACCACCAGGCAAGTTCCTGCTTTATTTTGTTTTTCAGATTCAACATTTAAGTGAGATCTTACAGTATTTGTCTTTCTCTGTCTGATTTACTTCACTTAGCATAATGTCCTCTAGGTCCATTAGTGTTGTCACAAATGGTGAAAGTTCATTCTTCTTTATTCCTAAACAAGTTGATTGTGTGTGTATACATATACACACCACGTCTTCATCTGTCCCTCTATTGATGGACACTTGGTTCCTTTCATTATCTTGGCTCTTGTAAATAATGCTGCAGTGAACACAGGCGTGCATATACCATTCGAATTTGCATTCTTGCTTTTTTCAAAAAAAAAAAAATATCCAGAGGTGGAATTGTTGGATCATGTAGCAGCTCTATTTTTAATTTTTTGAGGAACCTCTATACTGTTTTCTATAGTGGTTGTGCTAATTTACATTCTTACCAATAATACACAAGGGTTCCTTTTTCTCTATATCCTCATCAACACTTGTTATTCCTTTTTCTTTTTGATGATAGCCATTCTGACAGGTGTGAGGGGATATTGCATTGTGGTTTTGATTTACGTTTTCCTGATGATTAGTGATGTTAGGTATTTTTTCTTATGTCTGTTGGCCATCTATATGCCTTCTTTGGAAAATTATGTATTCAGGGTCTCTGCAAATTTTTCAATTGGGCTGTTTGGTTTTTTGATGTTGAATTGTATATTCAAGCTGGATTTAGAAAAGGCAGAGGAACCTGAGATCAAATTGACAATATCAATTGGATCATCCCAAAAGCAAGAGAGTTCCAGAAAAGCATCTGTTTTTGCTTCATTGACTACACCAAAGCCTTTGACTGTGGGGATCACAATAAACTGTGGAAAATTCTGAAAGAGATGGAAATACCAGACCACCTGACCTGCCTCCTGATAAATCTGTATGCAGGTCAAGAAGCAACAGTTAGAACTGGACATGGAACTACAGACTGGTTCTAAACAGGAAAAGGAGTACGTCAAGGCTGTATATTGTCACCCTGCTTATTTAACTTATATGCAGAGAACATCATGCAAAATGCCAGGCTGAATGAAGCACAAGAGGGAATCAAGATTTCCAGGAGAAATATCGATAATCTCAGATATGCAGATGACACCATCCTTATGGCAGAAAGTGAAGAGGAACTAAAAAGCCTCTTGATGAAAGTGAAAGAAGAGAGTGAAAGTTGGCTTAAAGCTCAACATTCAGAAAACGAAGATCATGGCATCTGGTCCCATCACTTCATGGCAAATAGATGGGGACACAATGGAAACAGTGTCAGACTTTATTTTTGGGGGCTCCAAAATCACAGCAGATGGTGATTACAGCCTTGAAATTAAAAGATGCTTGCTTCTTGGAAGAAAAGTTATGACCAACCTAGACAGCATATTAAAAAGCAGAGACATTTCTTTGCTAACAAAGATCCATCTAGTTAAAGCTGTGGTTTTGCCAATAGTCATGTATGGATATGAGAGTTGGACTGTAAAGAAAGTTGAACTCAGAAGAATTGATGCTTTTGAACTGGGTGTTGGAGAAGATTCTTGAGAGTCCCTTGGACAGCTAGGAGATCCAACCAGTTCATCCTAAAGGAAATCAATCCTGAATATTCATTGGAAGGACTGATGCTGAAGCTGAAACTCCAATATTCTGGCCACCTGATGCAAAGAACCGACTCATCGGAAAAGACCCTGATGCTGGGAAAGATTGAAGGTGGGAAGAGAAGGGGGCGACAGAAGATAAGACAGTTGGATGGCATCACCAACTTGATGGACATGAGTTTGAGTAGGCTCCGGGAGTTGGTGATGGACAGGGAAGCCTGGTGTGGTGCAGTTCATGGGGTCACGAAGAGACAGACACGACTGAGCAACTGAACGGAACTGTATGAGTTCTTTGTATATTATGGGTTTATCATTTGCATGTGTTTTCTCCCGTTTAGTAGGCTACCTTTTCATTTCATTGAGTTTCCTTCTTTGTGCAGAGCCTTTTTAGATTGATGGACTTCCATTTGTATTTTTGATTTTGTTCCCCTTACCCAAGGAGACATCTCCAAAAAATATTGCTAAGATCAATGTCAAAGAGTGTACTGTTTATGCTTTCTTCTAGGAGTTTTATGGTTCGGGATTGTACAGTTAGGTCTGTAATCCATTTTGAGTTTATTTTTATATATGGCATGAAAAAGTAGTCCAGTTTGATTCATTTGCACGTAGCTTTCCTGTTTTCCCAGCGTCGTGTATCTAAGAAGCTGTCTTTCCCTCAATGCACATTCTTGACAGTTTTACTTCTTCCTTTGCAATTTATAACCTTTTAAATTCTTTTTCTCTGATTTCTGCCTCTAGGACTACTAATACTATGCGGAATAAAAGTGATGAGAGTGTACATCCTTGTATTAGTCCTGATCTTAGATATAATGCTTTCAGCTGTTGAGTATCCATGGACAGAGGAGCCTGGTGAGTTACAGTCCATAGGGTTGCAAAGAGCTGGACATGACTGAAGCGACTTAGCAAAAAAAAAAGAAAAAAAAATTATGTTAGTGATGGGTTTGTCATATATGGTCCTTATTATGTTGAGGTATGCTTCTTCTATGCCCACTTTGTTGCATGTTTTTATCATTGATTGATGTTGAATTTTGTCAAAAGCTTTTACTATGTCTATTGAGATAACCATGTAATTTTGTCCTTCACAATTTTGTCCTTCACCACTAAGGTGGTGTGTCATATTGATTGATTTGTGAATATTAAACTATTCTTGCATCTCTGGGATAAATGCCACTTAATTAATATTTAAACATATCATTTAATGTATTGTTGAATTTGTTTTTCTCATGTTTTGTGGAGGTGGAAGTATTAATGTTATGGGAAAATGAACAGGATACAATATTTGGTAAAAAATAGAAAGACACTGTTTTCTATATAGCATATTATCTCAATTAATGTATTTATGCATATGGGGAAATCTACCTAAATGTATCAAAATATTATTATTGTTGCCGAATGATTGAATTATGAGTGATTCCTTTTGTAAACAGTTTTTCATTTTCCAGTTACTGTAAAAGCTCATATTATTTTATAACTATAAAATACATGAATGCTGGTTTCT
The DNA here is from genome assembly GCF_001704415.2 of Capra hircus. Classification (NCBI taxonomy): domain Eukaryota; kingdom Metazoa; phylum Chordata; class Mammalia; order Artiodactyla; family Bovidae; genus Capra; species Capra hircus. The sequence goes on from NC_030812.1 coordinate 32,826,111, forward strand.
AGAAAGAAATAGTAAATGAAGGGTGAAATAAGCATTTTAAATTATCCTTCATTCAATCTAGTGACTCAGTTGTAAGAAACTCAGTCTGAGTATTTGTGTTTTTAGGAAAGGAATATATAAGCCATATTGACTTGTAAGTCTCATATTGGCTCTTTCTTGTCTATGTTTATAAACAGCTTAGTTTACAAACAATTTACAAACTTTTAGAGGCACCATTCACTTTCAGTTATAATCTCTGGGAATAATAACCATTGCACTATCTAGATTAATCTATATTCTGTTGCACTTTTCTGTTTACTTGGCTCCACCCCTTTCAAGACTGTGAAATCCTTGAGGAGAGAACCAGTGTCCTTGGCACTTAGCTTAATGCTTGGCACACAGGCTAGAGAAATCTTTCAGCAATGCTCCTATGAGATATAATATGTCACATAGCTTACTTTCCTACTAACTCCTCCAGGAAAAATTAGTTGCAAAATATATGCTTAAAAACCAAAGGAAATAAACCATTGTATACCTGATATAAAAACAGCTATGGTTTGGAGAACCTCTCTCACAAAACGACAGTTGGGGTTTAGAGCAGTTGCCCATGATTCATTCATCATTAGCTAGATAGCAAAAACACCGTGGGGCTGAAAGCATTTTTAGCTTGAGACAATAACCAGTAAAGCTCATCTTCCTATTTTCTATAGCTGGGGACTGCTTCTACTAAGTGAAACTGAATTCCGGAGAAGTTAACTCAACTGCCCTAAGGCACATAGTTAAAGCATGCAGAGCCAGGGCCTTAAAACCAGGTCTCTGGACTCCAACGACAAAGCTTCTTCAGTGTACACTACAGCACAGGCCTGCTGAGTGACTTCTGTGTGTTGGGTGAAAGTGAAAGTTGCTCAGTCTGACTCTTTGCAACCCCATGGACTATAGGGTCCATGGAATTCTCCAGGCCAGAACACTGGAGTGGGTAGCCGTTCTCTTCTCCAGGGGATCTTCCCGACCCAGGGATTGAACTCAGGTCTCCTGCACTGCAGGCAGATCCTTTACCAGCTGAGCCTCGTTGGGTGGGCTTTGACAACCCCAAACATCCATAAACCATGGGTTTGGGGTTTTTGACAACCCCAAACCCATAAAACACAAATGCTCGTCTCTACTCAGCTCTGAAGAAAAAAATTATCAAATCCATCTGCTGAGCCCAGGTCATTCTGAACCAAGAAAAGTCCCCAGATCAAGTCAGATGACAGGAATTCCCGGCAATAACCAAAAAGTCCCCCTCAACTTTTTACGTTGTTCCAAGACACAAAAATAAGCGGTTTAAATTCTGCCATTGGGAAAAGCCTCAAAAGTCTACCCTGCCAGCTGCCCTTGGCTGTGGGGCAGCCTGAGCTGCTGGAATTTCTTGGCGGCTGGGCTGGGGCTGTAACATTCGCTAGCACTCCTCCACGCATATCACCCCCCCCTGAATTGCCACACTGGACACTTGACCCAGGCTGTGTGTCCTCACTCAAAGCAGAAAGTGCTAAATCAGGAGCCTCCCCCTGGCTGCACCAGTGGGAGCTCTGCAAAGATCCTCTGAATGACTCCTGAGGCTTTCCAGGTTTGACTGCCAAGGTTTATCCTGAACAGCTTCAATGGCTTACAATCAGGACAAGCCAAGCCATCCCAAGAGTAAAGGCCAACCTAGACAGCTCTCTGATTTGTCCTCCACAGATTCTGAGCAATGCTTCGGTTATTTACAAAACCAGCGGTGCCTCATTTGGACCAGGCATGACACGACTTGAGTACGGGATACTTGAAGGTGAAAACACCACATACTAAAAAATCAAACCTAATCCCGAGGTTGTCAAAACAATTCAATGCAACCTTAAACCCGGATCACAAGGTGACAGTGGGGAAGCTCCTTTTGAAACTCTACTCTGAGTTCTTCAGCTGAGAACTTTTATAGAACCAAGTGGCAAACTTTAAAAGCCACCAGTCTTGTTATGCGCAGGTTGAGTTATTTGATGTTCTTTCCATGTCCCTGAACTCCAGGATGTCTGGCATGTCCTTCTTTGTGCTCTCTAGCTAGCGTCTGGTTCGTATTCGCCTAATTGCACACACAGTCCATATCGCATGAGAGTTACACACTGGTGTGGCCATTGCTTGGGGTTCACCCTCCATCCTCTGAAGATCAGGATCCTTGTATTGTTCTTCTCTGTTGACTTTCAACTAACACAGCACTTGACACTCAGTAAGTATTGGCTAAATGAGCATTGTTACTTAAGCAGAAAAGCTTTACAAACAAAACTTCTCCATCTCCTCCTCCTGCTCACGCGAATCTGATTACTTTCAGAGACAAGGGAGAGGTTCAGGGGCAGTTTTCACCTAATTACTTACGAGTATTACTTGCCATAAAGAATCTTTTTTCTCCCACTAAAACAAAAATTATAGACTCTATTCTAGAACAGTCTAAAATGAGACAGTGAGACTTGAATAAAGGTAAGGTTGGCATTTTTCTTCTCTGGAAGTAAATCCAGGTTGATGATGAATGTAACCTAGGATGAGACCAAGTCAGTTGGCCTTGCTTATCCTGACACTTCCTGAGAGTCTGGGTGAGTTTTCAGATTATTTTGAGATTTGGTTTCCTCACCAAGGCAAGCCAGGGGTCAACTAAGGAACTCTGTCCTAAATATAGCATTCTTATTAATAAGTCCTCTGTGCAGCTCTGAACTGAGGCTCCCTAATCTAGGCAAATAGGCTGCCTTTCACATACTAATATCAACAGAATTCCTGGAATGTTGGATTGAGAAAGCTCGATGGCTGCTTTTAGCTGTAGCCTCATGGCAGATGAATGGCAACCACCACAAATGGAGATGGGGAATTAGGCACTAGTTTAATCACTTCAGGCACAATTTCATCACTTCCCAGAACAAAGTTGCTACATAGGAGCCTTAATCATTTCAACCTTGAGGGATGTTATGAATGATAAATTCATAACAAATACCCTGAATTCAGAATTTCTTATTAAAAACAACCCTCGAAAAATTTACGGAGAAATGCCTGGGAGTTAAGAACAATAAAATGTCCCAGTACAGATCCTTCTCAGTGTGCCCTGGCAGGTCTGGCTGAGCATAATCCCCACAGGAGCCTGTGCTATGGACTTGGAGTCACATCTTAAAAGCCAATTGTTGCCTATTTGATTTGTGGATTGCACAGCCCTGACCTGCACATGGCAATGGCAAAGCTGCTCTTTGGTATCATGGGGAATAATAAGAGGAAAACCTGCCAGGACAAGGCATATGGCAGAACTTGTTGAAGCCCTTTCTACTTCCAGAATTTAGGATTCACAAGAACCTCAAAGGCACCAGAAAGTCACTCTAACTTATCCTTAGTGCCCTTAAGAGGAATTATTTGCAGTTTTTGACCCCACATGACCTACCCCAGGTACTACATAGAAGCATAATTTAATGTTTTACTTCCTTGGTGGAGAGTTCATCTTTCCATCTACTGCTCTCCACCATCCCCCACAGCCATGGTTCATTTAGATGGGCATATGCTGCTGCTGCTTCTGCGGCGGCTAAATCGCTTCAGTTGTGTCCGACTCTGTGAGACCTCATAGACGGCAGCCCATGAGGCTCCCCCATCTCTGGGATTCTCCAGGCAGGAACACTGGAGTGGGTTGCCATTTCCTTCTCCAATGCATGAAAGTAAAAAGTGAAAGTGAATTCGCTCAGTCGTGTCCGACTCTTAGCGACCCCATGGACTGCGGCCTACCAGGCGCCTCCGTCCATGGGATTTTCCAGGCAAGAGTGCTGGAGTGGGGTGCCATAGATGGGCACATAGGAAAAGAAAAAGTTGGAATCCTCAAAAAAGAAGCAGGATTTGATGAGGTCATCTTCACCATTTACGTGAACAACATAAATTTTAGGTCACATGAGTGGAAGTAACACTAATATACTTTTTAAGCTGCTGCACATAAGCCATAATTTTAAAACACCCATATGTAGGCTTAACTGTGCTTCGTTTTCTTTCATCACATTATAGAACCTTTTACTCTAAATATATGTGAACAGTTCTCCCCAGATATTTCTGCCTGATACCAAATCCTATCTCTAACCAGTTGCTAATAAGACACACATAAGCGAGAACAGGGAACAAGGATGAAAGTTTTTGTGCTAACTGCTCAATAGTATGGAGGCAACATATCTTATCAGCTTAGGATGCATCAAAAGAAGGAATACGGAAAACAAGTCAAATGCACCAAGTGGAAACTTTTAAAATCCGTGACAGTTTGATGTAAGAATTTTTGTAAAGCCTATTAGTAAACACAAAGCAGGCCCTTGAAACACAATCACTAATTTAAACTAGCAATTGTTCCAATTTCTTAAACTCTCTCTGAATTCCTTAGTCTGAACTGGGATTGTGGGCTATTTCTTTCCCTTTTATCCTCTACCTTCCCAACCAGAAGTAGTTCACTGGCATCAGCAGATAAACCCAATGCAATTTTTGAGGATAAATCCTAGCAGATACCATGAATTCTGTATATAGGAGTGAGTCTACAGGGGGACCAAAGGCTCTGCACCACATTCGTCTCCAAGTCTAAGGAAGTGACACACCATTTATAGGAGAAGCTTGTCTTTCTGAGAGATCTGGTTTGGCTCATCCAAGGACCAGTCTCAACAAAAGGCAAATACACACACTTTTAGATTTCATATAAGTGATAGTCTGATATTTTCTTTTCCTTTTTTCCTCTTATCTTTTTATTTCCTGAAGATAAATGTCTCTTTTGACTATGATTTCAACCTCTCCAGACATGACTAAAAGTAATGTTTTATCTATAAAATATATCACAAAGAGTATAGTGATTATCTTTGATGCTACTGGAATATAACGAATTTTAATTATATACATGTTTTAGCTTTGTTTACTTTCCAGATGATTTGGTGAGAAAAAACCTTTTCATAGAGAATGAGTAAAGCTAGGAAAGTTGATAAAGGAAATTAGTAGGAAGCCCTCTAGTTTCTCTGCTGCTGCTGCTAAGTCACTTCAGTCGTGTCCGACTCTGTGTTGACCCCATAGACAGCAGCCCACCAGGCTCCCTCGTCCCTGGGATTCTCCAGGCAAGAACACTGGAGTGGGTTGCCATTTCCTTCTCCAATGCATGCAAGTGAAAAGTGAAAGGGAAGTCGTTCAGTCATGTCCGACTCTTTGCGACCCCATGGACTGCAGCCCACTAGGCTCCTCCGTCCATGGGATTCTCCAGGCAAGAGTACTGGAGTGGGGTGCCATTGCCTTCTCTTGATGGTGGGAAGCTGCCACATATCCAATAAGGAAGTCAGCTCTACCTGTACAATGGCCCTGGTGTCTTCTCTCTTCTTCCCACTGCCACCAAATAAATCCTCATCACTTTTTGCTGGGCTGTTGCAATAGTCAATACCCGGTCTTCCTGTCTTCTTTCTCTCCCCTCTTCAAGCCATTTAAGGTCAATCAAGTAGCCAAGAAATATATAACAAGCATCTACTGCATGCTAGGCATATTTTTAAACAACCATTTTAAACACCATAACAGAGATTTTTGGTGAGAAATGGCTTTAAAAATACCCTTGAATTGATTTTTAAAGAGAAAGACCTGAAAGGATGATCTGTCTACCAAATTCATCCACAGAGGATTTATGAGTAGGAGTGTGTGTGTGTGTGTGTGTGTGTACCCCTCTAGATGAAAATCTGACATTAGTTTTCTTCTCTGAAGAAGATAAAAATATCTTCAGTCATTTAGAAGACTACTCCAATAAGAGCCTGTGATACACAGAGGAAAGCTTTGCTCCTAGCTGATGTCCTTAGGTATGAGGAGTGTCTGGGTGTCACTGTGATACAATTACTATCATATTTTTCCAGTCATTTAGGCTCAGTATGATTTCAAAGAATCTAGCCACCTCCTTCCTCCCAGGATCTCTGGTCATTTTCAAACTGTATTTCACTAATATTCTTATCACCTCTAGTTCCAAAATCAGCTTTGATAATGTTTTCAAAAACTTGCATTCATTATTTTCAAAATTTCTTAAATTATTCTAGGATGGTTTTTATTTTCCTATTTAAATCTGTAAATCTGAAAGTTTTTTTTAACACTATGTGAATAATAACTGGAGATTTTAAGACAAAAAAAAAATTGATCCTAAGATGTCTCATCAGTTAAGATACTCTTTAGGCCTTAGGAAGAAAACTTTATCTATATTCCTAGATTGTACATTGCCTTGTTTCTGTCTGTTGAGAAATGAACGCTTCCTGCTTGGGACTTGTTAAATGATACCGTGGAAAGGGCTTGGGCTCTGGAGAAGACTTGGATTTAAACTCAACCTCTATCCCTTGCTGTGTTCTCCTGGACGAGGCACTTCAGATCTCGGTGCCTCAATTTTATCCTGAAAAATGTCACAGTTGGTGCTGAGGTATAAAATCACTCTATGAACCTTGAATTACTCTGTTAGTTGTGTGCTGGTTGTGAGAAGGGTGCCTTAAAGTAGTGAGGTCTCCCTGACAGTAAAGGAATGGAGGAAAATCCCCTCCACTCTTGCTTCTGCCTGCAGAGCAGAGATGGGTGTGCCTCTTGAACTTTAAAATCATTGATTATGATAAGTATCTGATACATACTAGAGCATGAAAAAGTACTAAGAAGCATTAACATCACCTATAGACCCATTAATTATTGAAGTTAATCAGCAAATCTGAAGAGTCTTTGGCATAAATACTGAAACTTTTTAATGCACTATTGGTAACAGATATTACATTATTATAGATATTATATTTATGTGGGTCACTTTTCCAAGTATTGGTATAATCTCCTGCTCTTTTTTGGCTAGGTACCAACTAGGAGAATACACAGCGGGTACCACCAATTCAATGGACGTGAATCTGAGCAAACTCCTGGAGATACTGAAGGACAGGGAAGCTTGGCATACTACATTCCATGGGGTCATAAAGAGCGGGACTCAACTGAGTGACTGCACACACACACACACACACACACACACACACACACACGTCCAGACATTGGTCTCAGGGATGCATGATTACATATATTCAGTTCTGTAAAAAATAACCAGTAGTATTAAACTAAACTGACTCCTTTTAATTTCTCAAAAATACAATATTCTAATCTCTAAGCCAAATGGATATTAAATAGACGAAAGATTATTAACAATGATTACACGTAAGGTGTGATTAAATCTGTTGGCTAGTTCGAAATCCTGACAGAAAAGAAAAAAATTTATTTTTCTGGCTTTAGAATAGAAATGATACACTGGTCCAACTGCAGACTCTCCCCAAAGCCTGTGGTTTGTTATTGAAAACTTAAATCCCAGAAATAGAGAGAACTTTTGAGGACAATTATACTACTCTGTGAAGAAAGCTGAGTGCCAAAGAATTGATGCTTTTGAACTGTGGTGTTGGAGAAGACTCTTGAGAGTCCCTTAGACTGCAAGGAGATCCAACCAGTCCATTCTAAAGGAGATCAGTCCTGGATGTTCTTTGGAAGGAATAATGCTAAAGCTGAAACTCCAGTGCTTTGGCCACCTCGTGCGAAGAGTTGACTTATTGGAAAAGACTCTGATGCTGGGAGGGATTGGGGGCAGGAAGAGAAGGGGACGACAGAGGATGAGATGGCTGGATGGCATCACCGACTCGATGGACATGAGTTTGAGTGAACTGTGGGAGTTGGTGATGGACAGGGAGGCCTGGTGTGCTGCAGTTTATGGGGTCGCAGAGTCGGACATGACTGAACTGAACTGAACTGAACTGATACTACTCTAGTTTCCCGGTTTAACAGTCATTGAATTACATGGTACTGATGAGCCTATTTGCAGGGCAGGAATAGAGAGGCAGACATAGGTGATGGACTTGTGGACATAGCTAGGGAAGGAAGGGTGGGACGAGCTGAGACAGTAGCCCTGAAATACACACACTGCCGTATGTGAAACAGATGGCTAGTGGGAGGCTGCTGTAGAGTGCAGGGAGCTCAGCTCCATGCTCTGTGATGACCTAGAGGGGTGGGATGGTGGGAGGGGCGGGACGAAGTCTCAAGAGGGAAGGGATATATGTATATTAATACTTCTGGCTGATTCGCATTGTTGTATGGAGGAAACGAACACAATATTGCAAAGCAATTATCCTCCATTTAAAAAAATGAGTCATTGAATTAATCCTTCTATTTATGAATTTTTATTTATGCAATGTCCACATTGGAGACACACTCTTTACTGTCTGAGCCACTAGGGAAGATGCCACAATAAACATAATCAATATAATCTTTTAAAATATAATATTGAAAAACATTTTTTAAAATTCAATGGCACATTATTCTGCTCAGTTTATATCTCCATTTCCCTGCTGAGATTATGTGCTATCTGGGGACATTTTGATCACCGTCAATTCTCTTTCCTGATTAATCAACCTGTCCACTTGCTTGACTCAGACCACTACTCATCTTCCTTGAGATGTAGACATTGCCAACAAGTCCAGGATAGCTATTTTTACAAGCCATACCCACTAGTTGTTGGAAGTGATCAGCCCATCCAGTCCCAGAAACAAACAGGTCACTGCAGGGGTGCAGGTAGTAGAAAGGGAAAGAGAGTCATGCCAGGCTGAGCTATGGACAGGCTGCTAAACTATGACTTCCAAAAAACTTTAAAATTGTTGATCCTTCAATCACTCTTTTGAGGAACAAACAGGAAAAGATTCTGATTCCTGAAGACTTATTTTGGCATACATTTCGTAAAAGAAAACGGAGGGACTATAGTTTGCAGTCTCTACATCCCTTCCATCTCTTTGTCTCTAATTATTCATGCCAGTCACTTTGCAAGAGGAGACGGAGGGTTGACTGGAGGGCAGCTGAGGGTGGTAGAGATAGAAATGAATCCCGGTCCCAGAAGGCAGACTGCCGCTGCTCTTGGGGCTTGCAGTGTCCCCAGTTATCCCATCTCTTTCATGGGTCCCTGTCCTGTGAAATGCTTGAAGCTCCTCTCTATATCCCACAATGCTGGCCGCATGGTGGCGCATATGAGTTCCACTCTTAACCATCTACTTAATTTCTCTGATTATGAAGTGAATTTGCATAGGTTTAGCTTGAATTTGAGTAAACTCTGGGAGTTGGTGATGGACAGGGAGGCCTGGTGTGCTGCAATTCATGGGGTCGCAGAGTTGGACATGACTGAGTGACTGAACTGACTGAGCTTGTTTCTGAGATATTAGGCCTTGAAGTGTCACAAAGTAACATTACTTGAATTCAGCAGATTTTATATTTTTTAAATATTCCTCATCCCCCCTCCCAATCAATCACATCAGTAGTCAATCTATTATAAAAATACAGTCCCTTCAGCAGCTAAAAGGACAAACAGTAATGATTGATGGATCAAGAGAGATGCTGAAATTTTGGAATCAGAGAGTTTGATCCACTAGATGACATGTTTTAAAAGCTGCTTTTACTTAAATAAACATATTTCTTCTTTTAGCCTTGTTTATTAATAAGGCAATGTTACATTAATTACCAAGAGGCATGGAACTTATGTTGACTTCACATTTGGAAGTCTGACACTAATTTGAGCATTCAATATTTTGAAACATTTTCTGGTCATGTACAAAAAGCTAAATTTGGGTGATAAATCTAATGAAACAAAGAATTCACAAAGGTCCTTGTCACAATTTTTTCTTGAGAGAAAGTGCACCGTCTAGTTGAATTTCTTAGCTCTAAAGATGAATTTGGTGTGACACCTATGGAATGGGGTTAGCCAGGGAAGCCTGAGGGTTAAGTGAGAAATCTTGAGGTGGTTGAGTTCTCTGAAATAAAGCATTATATAAAAGAACAAGAGTCTACTTATTATCCATGCACACAAAACTTCCAGGAAAAAGTGTTACAATCATTCATTCCTATTCATTTACAGAGTGGTGGGTTGTCCATTGGGTTGACTGGCTGCTTTTCCCTCTCTCTCTGATTTAGATACAATTACACCCCTTCTTCTATCATAGCGTGGGGTCGTTATCTATCGGTGGAGTCGGGCACTACAAGGCCTTACTGGAGGAGGAATGACTGTCAAAGGGAGTCTATGAAGGACTCTCCAAGGAAAAGAATATGGTAGTGATGGCATCTCTCCTGAATCTGGCTGGAAGGCAGTGAGGAGGTGCATGGAGGAGACAGTGGCATTGCCAGGAGAGTGCTGGCTGGCTGCCCTCACAAGGTCCACATGACGAGACTGTCTCAGGTAATGAATTTGCCACTTGCCAGGGAATGACCTCAGCCCTGAGGGCTCTGAAACCCATCAGAAACCCAGAGTTCCTTGAACTTAGAGATACTTTATGCTGACAAAACTAGAAAGATTATGAAGTAGAAACACAGAATGCTAATCTATTAGATTTTAAAGGGAAATGTGACTATCAAGGAGACCTCATATTCAAGTCAGTGTGATCAATACAAAATACTCTAAGAAATTTACTTTGGGGAAAATAGAACAAGGGGAATTAGTTGTATGAATAGGACATACAGCAAGCATAAACTCTGACAGCCGTCATATCCGTCTCTGTAATATGAATACACTGGCCATGTAGACTGGATAAATCCACTACTTGCCATTGCTTGTGCTTGCACAACTCAGATTTGCCCATGATTTCCTTAGGCCTTTCTAAATCTCTCTATTCTAACTTCAGTTCAGTCACTCAGTCGTGTCCGACTCTTGGTGACCCCATGAACTGCAGCATGCCAGGCCTCCCTGTCCATCACCAACTCCTGGAGTCCACCCAAATCCAGGTCCATCGAGTTGGTGATGCCATTCAACCATTTCATCCTCTGTCATCCCCTTCTCCTCCCACCTTCAATCTTTCCCAGCATCAGGGTGTTTTCAAATGAGTCAGCTCTTCGCAGCAGGTGTCCAAAGTATTGGAGTTTCAGCTTCAAAATCAGTCCTTCCAATGAACACCCAGGACTGATCTCCTTTGGGATGAACTGGTTGGATCTCCTTGCAGTCCAAGGGACTCTCAAGAGTCTTCTCCAACACCACAGTTCAAAAGGATCAATTCTTCTGAGCTCAGCTTTCTTCATAGTTCAACTCTCACATCCATACACGACTACTGAAAAAACCATAGCCTTGACTAGATGGACCTTTGTTGGCAAAGTAATGTCTCTGCTTTTCAATAGGCTGTCTAGGTTGGTCATCACTTTTCTTCCAAGGAGTAAGCATCTTTTAAGTTCTTGGCTGCAATCACCATCTGCAGTGATTTTGGAGCCCCCCAAAATAAAGTCTGATACTGCTTCCACTATTTCCCCATCTATTTCCCATGAAGTGATGGGACTGGATGCCATGATCTTCGTTTCCTGAATGTTGAATTTTAAGCCAACTCTTTCACTCTCCTCTTTCACTTTCATCAAGAGGCTCTTTAGCTCCTCTTCACTTTCTGCCATAAGGATGGTGTCATCTGCATATCTGAGATTATTGATATTTCTCCCAACAATTTTGATTCCAGCTTGTGCTTCATCCAGTCCAGCATTTCCCATGATGTACTCTGCATATAAGTTAACTAAGCAAGGTGACAATATACAGCCTTGACATACTCCTTTTCCTATTTGGAACCAGTCTGTTGTTCCATGTTCAGTTCTAACTGTTGCTTCCTGACCTGCATATAGGTTTCTCAGGAGGCAGGTCAGGTGGTCTGGTATTCCCATCTTTTTCAGAATTTTCCACAGTTTGTTGTGATCCACACAGTCAAAGGCTTTGGCATAGTCAATAAAGCAGAAATAGATGTTTTTCTGGAACTCTCTTGCTTTTCCGATGATCCAGCAGATGTTGGCAATTTGATCTCTGGTTCCTCTGCCTTTTCTAAAACCAGCTTGAACATCTGGAAGTTCACGGTTCACGTATTGCTGAAGCCTGGCTTGGAGAATTTTGAGCATTACTTTACTAGCATGTGAGATGAGTGCAATTGTGTGGTAGTTTGAGCATTCTTTGGCATTGCCTTTCTTAGGGATTTGAATGAAAACTGACCTTTTCCAGTCCTGTGGCCACTGCTGAGTTTTCCAGATTTGCTGTCATATTGAGTGCAGCACTTTCACATCATCCTCTTTCAGGATTTGAAATAGATCAACTGGAATTCCATCACCTCCACCAGCTTTGTTAGTAGTGATGCTTCCTAAGGCCCACTTGACTTCACATTCCAGGATGTCTGGCTCTAGGTGAGTGATCACACCATCATGATTATCTGGGTAATGAAGATCTTTTTTGTACAGTTTTCCTGTGCATTCTTGCCACCTCTTCTTAATATCTTCTGCATCTGTTAGGTCCATATCATTTTTGTCCTTTATTGACAGAGTAAACTGACAAATTAACAGGAGATTTATTGTAAGGTTTATGTGACTCAGGAGCTTTCACAGGTAAACAAAGATCTGAGACCAGAGTATTTGTATAAACAAATATTGTATAAACAAACAGGCCAGAGTATTTCTCTGCTGGGTCTGATGAAGAGTGTACAGGTGTGGAGAGCTCCGGTAAGTCAAGGCATAGGAGGTAAGTATAGTAAACTGAAGGAACTTAGCAAGCCCTGTGTGCCAGGATTCTTCTTGTCATCCCTTTATCTTTGGATATAAGGATGCTCTTTTCCTCCAGGTTCAAGGCAGTCACCTCTCATGTAAGGATTTTATGACCTGTTTTAGGAGGGGATGGCAGAGGGGATGACCTTCCTGCTCCTGATGTTTTCTCAACTCCTACAACTTAAAATATTCAGTTTGCCAAGTTGCCATATTTTGGAGTAGTGTATCCTGAACCCCATCAAAAGGGGTTCAGGGGCTTTGAGATGGCTGCAAGTTCATAAATTCTAATAGACATTTCAAGTTGGAGGACTCCAGGAACTTAAAGAACAGATGTAGTTGGAATAATGAAGAAGAAGTAGGAAAGAGTAGGACTAAGGAAAGGCTGGAAGGTTAAGAAGTTTGAGCATGAAATGTTAGAATTTAAGATTCAACATTGGCGTAGTTACTGGCCATAGGCCAAGGGTGTTACAGGCTAAAGGGAGGTGAAAAAAAAAAAACCCAAAACAAAAACCACTGAAGTTGGAGTCAGGAAATGTTGTGGCTAGGGTTCAGTGGGTCAGCACACCAATATTGAAATCCCTCAAGATAATGTGAAGGATTGTGGTGAAGATAAAGGCTACGAGCTAGAAGTCAAAAACTTTAGAGGTGCACATACCGTCTAATCAAGAGACAGTAGATTACAGTGGTCAGGTTTACCTACATTAGTGCTGGACAGATTTTGGGTCAAATCACAGCTAAATCACTGACCATTTCTCATCCTTGGGCACCTTGCTCACCATGTCAAATCATACTCTACTCAACTATAAAATGGGGGAAATAATAATGTCTATCTTATAGAGCCTTTCTGTGTAGCGGATACCAATAACAGCCTCCCCAACAGCCATTCACATCTTCAGTAACATAACACAGTCATCTATGAATACTGTGATCAGGTTGGCCCTAAACTTAGACCCACTGGGTAGACTTGATTTGTTTTAACCAGAGTGATTTCTTCATCTCTTCCAATAATTGACTTAGGAAGGATCCAGTACCAGACATTGAGATGTAGGATAATTAGGCTAGGATGACTTCTGGGAAACATTATCTTTCTCTTCACAGTTGTTTGTGAAGATATGATGTCAAAAGTTTCTGCAACCATCTTGCTACCCTGAGGAAAATTAACAGATAAACTGAGAGCGTCAGTACAGAAAGAGAGAAAGAACTCCTAATTACTTGGCAAAAGCAGTATTTGGAAAACTAGCTGCAGAAATTCCAAAAATCAGTTGTGAACTTGAGAATTTAGATTGAAACATAATCTACAACATCCATTCATGATAAAAAATGCTCATCAAAGTTAATATAGAGGGAACATATCCTAACATAATAAACGTCATTTATAACAAACCCACAGCTGACGTCATACTTAATGGTGAAAAGCTCAAAGCTTTTCCTCTAAAATCAGGAACAACAGGCATTCCCACTCTCTCCACTTTTATTTGACATAGTTTTGGAAGTCCTAGACACAGATAAGAAAAAGAAATAAAAGGCATCCAGACTGGAAGGGAATAAACAAAATTGTCCACTATTTGCAGATGACATACTATATGTAGAAACTCTAAAGTCTCTGCATAAAAACTATTAGAAATAATAAATTAATTTAGTAAAGTTTCAGGATACAGAAATATGTTGCTTTAATATACACTAATAATGAACTATCAGAGAAATTAAGAAAATAACCCCATTTACAATCACATCAATAATAATAAAATACCTAGGAATAAACTTAACCAAGGAGATAAAAGACCTATTCTCTGAAAACTATAAAACATTGATGAGGGTATTTTAAAATAATCCAAAGAAATGGAAAGATATCTTATATTGGATTGGAAGAATTAATATTATTAAGATGTCCATACTACCCATAGCATTCTACAGATTTAAAACAATCCCTATTAAAGTACCCAGGGCATTTCTCAAAGAACTAGAATAATCTTATAACTAATTTGGAACAACAAAAGACCCCAAATTGCCAAAACAATCTTAAGAAAAAGAACAAAGCTGGACATGTTAAACTACAGTAATCAAAATAGTATTGTACTGGCACAAAAGCACATGCATAGGTTAATGGAACAGAACAGAGCCCAGAAATAAAACCCCATATTTGACTCAGATGGTAAAGAATCTGTTTACAATGCAGGAGACCCAGGTTCGATCCCTGGGTTGTGAAGATCCCCAGAGAAGGGACCGGCTACCCACTACAGTATTCTTGCCTGGAGAATTCCATAGACTGAGGGGCCCGATGGGCTATAGTCCATGGAGCTGCAAAGAGTCGGACACGACTGAGCAACTAACACTTTCACTTTTCACTTTCAACCTATGACAAAGGAGACAACAATATACAGTGGAGCAAAGGCAATCTCTTCAATAAGTGGTGCTGGGAAAACAGGATAGCTGCATGTGAAAAAATGAGATTAGAACATTTTCTCATAATATATACAAAAGTAAACTCAAAATGGATTAAAGGTCTAAATGTAAGACCTGAAATGATTGAATTCCAAGAAGATAACATAAACAGGGCACTATTTTTCAATTAAAGTATAATCGATGTACAATATCATTTAAGTTAGAGGTATGCAATAAGTGAATCACAAGTTTTAAAGGTTATATTCCATTTATAGTTATTATAAAATATTGGCTATATTTTCTGTATTGTACCATATATCCTTATAACTAACTTATTTTATACATAGTGATTTGTACCTCTTAATAACCTATTTCTATCTTTCTTTCCCCCCACTCACTAGTAAGCACCAGTTTGTTTTCTACATCTGTGAGTCTTACTCTTTTTTTGCTATATCCACTAGGTTTGTTTGTTTTAGATTTCACATATAAATGATATCACAGGCTTCACTGGTAGCTCAGCTGGTAAAGAATCTGCATGCAAAGCAGGAGACCACGATTTGGTTCCTGGGTGGGGAAGATCCCCTGGTGAAAGGGTAGGCTACCCACTCCAGTATTCTTGGACTTCCCTGGTGGCTCAGGCAGTAAAGAATCCACCTGCAATGTGGGAGACCTGGGTTCAATCCCTGGGTTGGGAAGATTCCCCTGGAGAAGGGCATGGCAACCCACTCCAGTGTTCTTGCCTGGGGAATCCCCATGGACAGAGGAGCCTGACGGGCTACAGTCCTGACGGGCTGCAAAGAGTCAGACACGACTGAGAGACTAAGCACATGTAAGTGATATCATACAGTGTTTGTCTTTCTCTGTTTGATTTATTTCACTTGGCATAATATTCTCCAAGTCCATCAGTGTTGCAGCATTTTATTATGTTTTATGTTATGGCTGCTGCTGCTGCTAAGTCACTTCAGTCGTGTCCGACTCTGTGTGACCCCACAGACAGCAGCCCTCCAGGCTCCTTTGTCCCTGGGATTCTCCAGGCAAGAACACTGGAGTGGGTTGCCATTTCCTTCTCCAGTGCATAAAAGTGAAAAGTGAAAGTGAAGTCGCTCAGTCGTGCCCGACTCTTCGCGACATCATGGACTGCAGCCCACCAGGCTCCTCCGTCCACGGGATTTTCCAGGCAAGAGTACTGGAGTGGGGTGCCATTGCCTTCTCCATGTTATGGCTAGGTAGTGTATATACATATACATCTTCTATATCCATTCATGTGTGCATGGATACTTAGGTTGCTTCTGTTTCATGGCAATTGTAAATAATCCTGCTTTTAAGGCTGGGGGACACGTATCATTTTTGAATTAGTCTTTCATTTTTCTTTTTTTTTTCAGATATATACCCAGGAGTAGAATTACTGGGTCATATGGTAGCTCTATTTTCAGCTTTTGGAGAAACCACCATATTGTTTTCCACAGTGGCTGCAGCAATTTACATTCCCACCAACAGTGTATGAGTGTTCTCCTTAGGTAGAACACTCTGACATAAATTGTAGGAATACAATCTGTCTTTGATCTTTGGATTTATCTTCTAAGGCAAAGTAAATAAAAGTAAAATAAACAAATGAGATCTAATTAAACTTAAATCTTTTATACAGCAAAGGAAATGATTGGCAAAGTAAAAAGGAAACTGAATGGGAGTAAATATTTGCAAATAATATATTAAGAGCTTAATATTTAAAGTATATAAACTGCTAATACAAGTCAACAGCCAAAAAAGAAAAAGAATCCAAAGAACACATTTAAAAAACAGGCAGAAGACCTGAATAGATACTTTTCCAAAAAAGGTGTATAGATGGCCAACTACACATGAGAAAATGTTCAATACCACTAATTATCAGAGAAATGCAAATCAAAACCACAATGAGATATCATCTTAAACATGTCAAAATGGCTATCATCAAGAAATCTACAAATAACAAATGTTGGTGAGGATCTGGAGAAAAGGAGCTCTAGGACACTGTTGGCAGGAATGTGAATTGATACAGCCATTATAGAAAATAGTATGGAGGTTTCTAAAAAAATAGAAAAAATGAACTATCATACAATCCCATAATTCCACTTCTTTGCATTTTCTCCAAAGAAAACAGAAACACCAATTAAAGAAGATATATGCACCCCTATGCTTATTGCAGCATTATTTACAATAGCCAGGATATAAAACTACACCAGTGGCTATGAATGCTACTGCTGCTGCTAAGTCGCTTCAGTCGTGTCCGACTCTGTACGACCTCATAGACAGCAGCCCACCAGGCTCCCTCGTCCCTGGGATTCTCCAGGCAAGAGCACTGGAGTGGATTGCCATTTCCTTCTCCAATGCATGAAAGAGAAAAGTGAAAGTGAAGTTGCTCAGTCGACCCCATGGACCACAGCCCATCAGGCTCCTCTGTCCATGGGATTTTCCAGGCAAGAGTACTGGAGTGGGGTGCCATTGCCATGGAGATTCTCTGGAGGAGGGCATGGCAACCCACTCCAGTGTTCTTGCCTGGAGAATGCCCATGGACAGAGGAGCCTGGCGGGCTACATTCCATGGGGTCACAAAGAGTCGGACACGACAGCAACTAAAGCATACAGACATATATATTTATACATGGTAGAGTAGGGGTATGAGATTAAGAGACACAAATTCCTATGTATAAAATATGTACAGCACAGGGAAATAAAGCCATTATTTTTATAATAACTTTAAATGGAATATAATCTATAAAATATAGTATTACTATGTTGTACAACTGAAACTAATATAATACTGTAAATCAACTACACTTCAACTAACAATATATATAATTTAAATATTGTTCCTTCCTAGTCTTGTAAAAATTGCATTTAACGTTAAAAGGAAGGTGACGAGAGTGACCTTTGAATGAGAAGCTAACAGATTTGTCTTTTAAAATCAGCAATGACTGGAACCTTATGAATAAATTATTAGCTGCTCTATACTTCTTTCCCTGAAGTTGTCAGATGTCTTAAGAGGTAAATTAATGTTGGTTCAGGAAGTATAAAGTGAGTCATAGGAAGAGAATCTGGTTCAATAATCTTGAAATGTATTAAATGTCAAAGATGATAATTTAAATTCTTTTTTTTCTACTTTTTTATCTAAATACTTTTAAGAGGCAAAGCTGGCTTTTGACATAGAATGATTCAACAACATGAAGCTGCTCACAGAACTTAACAGCTATCAATATATGGACAGCATTCCAGAATGCCTCCCACCCATAGACGGACAAAGTTTGTTGACTCATTTGTGAAAGTCTGATATAACAAATACCCTAAATAATTTACCAACTTTGGATTTACGCTTCAAACTTAAACTGTGCCAAACAACCTGTGCATACAATAAATGAGACTGTTATATACAATATTTGGATGCACATAAGATGTGTATATGTCCAAAATATTTAATAACCATTCTGGAATGAAAACTAACGATCAGAACAAATGCCAGCCACGGGCTGAGCAGGGTCCTGAGAGGCCTGTGTTGTTCCAGCTAATGCTGAAATCCTTTCTGATTTTACATCACTGGGAGAGAGGAAGATGCCAGGGGTGGATCTGGGAGTGGTTGCAGAAAAGAAACTGTTTACCAACTGTTGTGAGACTATTTCAATAATTTTAAAAGCAGTGTGGCACCCTAGAGCATATCAAGTAAATATCAGTTCTGAATATGGAAACTTACGTAAGTTAACTTTTAACTGTCAAGGAAACAGACTCAGGATTTAACTGACTTTTCCAAAGTCATATACACTCAGTTGCATCACCTGAGCTACATCCCAGGTCTCTTGACTCCCAATCTTCTGCTCTTTTCATCAAACTAAACATTCCAGTTCAGTTCAGTTCAGTTGCTCAGTCGTGTCCGACTCTTTGCGACCCCATGAATCGCAGCACGCCAGGCCTCCCTGTCCATCACCAACTCCCGGAGTTCACTCAGACTCACGTCCGTCGAGTCAGTGATGCCATCCAGCCATCTCATCCTCGGTCGTCCCCTTCTCCTCCTGCCCCCAATCCCTCCCAGCATTAGAGTCTTTTCCAATGAGTCAACTCTTCGCATGAGGTGGCCAAAGTACTGGAGTTTTAGCATCATTCCTTCCAAAGAAATCCCAGGGTTGATCTCCTTCAGAATGGACTGGTATTCCAGAGGGAATATGAAAACAAACAAAACTGAGGAACAGAGTTTTAATTCATTTACATTTATGTCTAAATAGTCCCATAAGTTTACTGGCTACATTTTAGGCACTGCAGGGATATAGATGTGAAGAGGAGCTAAAGATAGCAAGAATTACTGAGAAAAAACCTTGTTTCAGCTTTGGGAATGTATAAAATATATTCATAATGAT
The DNA here is from genome assembly GCF_001704415.2 of Capra hircus. Lineage (NCBI taxonomy): Eukaryota > Metazoa > Chordata > Mammalia > Artiodactyla > Bovidae > Capra > Capra hircus. The sequence goes on from NC_030812.1 coordinate 32,845,399, forward strand.
TTTATTTATCAAGGCATCTTTCAAGGGAGAAGTCTAGCTTTTCATTCATTTTTTTGGAAATTAGTGTTAGACATTTTCAACTGTGCTAGACATTTTGTATCGTGTTTATCATAAGAAATATTTTAAATGCTCATAGCTTCAGTGAGCGACTTCACTTTCACTTTTTACTTTCCTGCATTGGAGAAGGAAATGGCACCCCACTCCAGTGTTCTTGCCTGGAGAATCCCAGGGACCGGGGAGCCTCGTGGGCTGCACAGAGTCAGACACGACTGGAGTGGCTTAGCAGCAGCAGCAGCTTCAGGGTTACGCCCATTCTTTATTTGCAACAGCAGACTTCTTGCTGTACTAGCCTGAGCATATTTGCACTAGTTTTCATGTCTTTGAGAAGCCCTCAAGGCAGCAGCTTTGCTGATATGCAGTGAGTCAAAATCCAACTCTTCTACCAGTACGGTATTTCACACCAAGGAAAATATCTTCTAGAAAGACTGAAAAGTTTAACAGATATGCCACAAAGGGTTAGATAACACTGGTGTTTAGTAAGTAGGAGTAGTGAGAACTACTGACAGTTCATGGACAGTACACGATCTTTCATCTTGACTCTAAGACATACCTTGAACGAAAAACAAAAAGCAGAAACATTGATTATCTTAATATTCATTTCTCTCCAGCCTCAGTTCAGTTCAGTTCAGCCGCTCAGTCGTGTCCGACTCTGCGACCCCAATGAATCCCAGCACGCCAGGCCTTCCTGTCCACCACCAACTCCCGGAGTTCACTCAGACTGACGTCCATTGAGTCTGTGATGCCATGTCATCCTCTGTCGTCCCCTTCTCCTCCTGCCCCCAATCCCTCCCAGCATCAGAGTCTTTTCCAATGAGTCAACTCTTCACATCAGGTGGCCAAAGTACTGGAGTTTCAGCTTTAGCATCATTCCTTCCAAAGAAATCCCAGGGCTAATCTCCAAAAGGGATTGGTTGGATCTCCTTGCAGTCCAAGGGACTCTCAAGAGTCTTCTCCAACACCACAGTTTAAAAGCATCAATTTTTCAGCGCTCAGCCTTTTTCACAGTCCAACTCTCACATCCATACATGACCACAGGAAAAACCATAAACTTGGCTAGACGGACCTTAGTCAGCAAAGTAACGTCTCTGCTTTTGAATATGCTGTCTAGGTTGATTATAACTTCTCTTCCAAGGAGTAAGCATCTTTTAATTTCACGGCTGCAGTCACCATCTGCAGTGATTTTGGAGCCCAAGAAAATAAAGTCTGTTTCCATTGTTTCCCTATCTATTTCCCATGAAGTGATGGGACCGGATGCCATGATCTTTGTTTTCTGAATGTTGAGCTTTAAACCACCTTCTGCTCTAATCCAATAAAAAAAAATAATAAAAACAATGGATATTCAAAATATATTATCAGGTTTTGGGAAAAACACTCCTAGAAAATGGGAAGAAAAGGTTTATTTACTTTTAAATTTGACTGAGGAAATAACCACTAATTAATTAATAACTTTAAAGTGATATAGCAACATGAATTCAGAAAGCCTGTTCATGTTTATTTCTCATTAAAATGCATTTCAAAACACATCCTATTGTTTTGGGCCACTAATGAATTCATATTTAAGACATGCACACAAAAGCTTCTCCCAGGCTTCTGAGACAATATAAAAATGCACCAGTTGACGTTTTGCCTAAATGGAGCACGGTTATCACCAAGTTGCACAGCCTTTTTATCTGTACTGTCACTGCAGGAAATCTCATTGTGTATGTGACCTGAATACACACAACCCAGTGGAAAATTCCGTAAATGCAGAGTAGCCTAAGAGCATCCAACAGTTGCCTTGCTTTTTTATTTTTTTAAGTCAAACACAAGAGATTTCTAGACATTGCTATTCTCCCTAAACCACTGGGCCGTTTTAGAATTCTCTGTCAAAACAGTATCCACTCAAATTGCTATGCTTTAACCCTGAGGAATGTAAATACTGAAGTAATTATGAGCCTTATTTTCCAGGGCACACGTTTAAATGATTATCTGAAAGTCAAATGTTAATGTCACAAAATAAAGTAAAACATAGTTAATGTATGTTGCCTATAGTTAACAGGCTAAAATAGAGTAGAGTAAGTATCTTAACATTGCCAGGAAATCTGAATGTGGAAACTAGAAGTGGTTTTTCATTATTCAAGTATTACAGTACAGTAGATACATTTCATTTGCATTAACCTCTTGGCCAGACCAGAGAGACAAATGGTATAAGGCAAAAGGATTAGGAGAAAATGTGTGGATTATTGGATAAAGTGTGTGTGTCCCATTGGGCAGGGATGTGGGGTGAGAGTGACTCAGAGCACAGTCCTCATCCCATGTCTATCAAGAGTTCAAGGGCAGTGAGAAAACCCTTTGTCATGTAGAACTTAGCCGTGCTCTTGCTCTCTGGGTCCCTTCTTTCTCTGGGTGTCATTCCTACAGATGCTTCTCATCCTCTCTTCTACGCTCCAACCATCCTTTAAGTCAATTTGAACAAATATCAGCTGCAAAGTTTGTACTGGCCTTAATTGCATCCCAATTTATACTTATCATCTATTTTCCCTGGTGACTCAGATAGTAAAGAATATATCTGCAATGTGGGAGACCTAGGTTTGGAAGATCCCTTGGAGAAGGGAATGGCTACTCACTGCAGTGTTCTTGCCTGGTGAATTCCAAGGACAGAGGTGCCTGGGAGGCTACAGGCTATGGGGTTGCAAAGAGTCAGACACGACTGAGTGACTAACAACAACATGAAACTATACTCTCAGGAATTTTATACAATCTGGTAATTCTATAAAATTGGGTTGTTATAGACTGAACTGTGTTCCCCAATAATATCGGATGAAGCTCTAACCCCTAGTACCTCAAATGTGACCTGCTTTGGATAGGGCAGTTACAACTGTAATAAGTCAAGATGAGGTCATGCTGGAGTAGCATAAACCCCTGATCCAACATGACTTGTGTCCTTATATGAAGATGATAGCCATGTGAAGACACAGTTCCTGAAGATTTCTGTGTCTTCTCACATCTTCTTGCTGTGAGAAGATGGAAGCAGAGACTAAAATGGTACATCTCCATGCCGAAGAATGCCAAGGATTATGACCAGAAAGTAGGAGAGAGACATGGAATAGATGATTCCTCAGATCCCTCAGAAAAAAACAACCTGGCCAACACTTTGATTTTAGATTTCTAGCCTCTGGCATTGAGAATCAACCATTTTCTGCTATTTCAAGCCACCTAATTTATGGTGATTTTTAATATAGACTTTGCTTAGGGCTGGTGCATGGGGATGACCCAGAGAGATGTTGTGGGGAGGGAGGTGGGAGGGGGGGTTCATGTTTGGGAACGCATGTAAGAATTAAAGATTTTAAAATTAAAAAAAAATAAAAAATAAAAAATAAAAATAAAAAAAAAATAAAATTAGAGGATAATTCCAATATTGTGATGGTTTCTGCCATACATCAGCATGGATCAGCCACAGGTATACATATGTTCCCTCCCTCTTGAACCCCCCTCCCACCTCCCTCCCCACCCCACTCCTCTATGTTGTCAAAGAGCACTGGCTTTGGGTTCCTTGTGTCATACGTCAAACTCCCTAGGAAGCTAAGACACAAATCTCTGGAAGAAACTAAAGACTTTCTCCCTCTAGCTCGGTGGTTCCCAACCTTTTTGGCACAAGGGACTAGTTTCATGGAAAACAGTTTTTCCATGGCCCAAGGTCGAGGGATGGTTTCAGGATGACTCAAGCACAGTACATTTATTGTGTACTTTATTTCTATTATTATTCCATCAGTTCCACCTCAGATCATCAGTCATTAGATCCTGGAGGTTGGGGGCCCCTGCTCTAGAGGACGATTATATCCATAATTCAAAACAAGAACGACTGCCAACATTTACTACTTGCTATAATACATGCCAGACACCAGTAAGTTTTCCTCCCAGTGCCTGACCCAGCATGCTACAGAAGCCAGGATGCCCTACACCCTTGACTCCAGCACCCAGGGATCCTGCTGTTGGTAATAAATGGTCCACTCAGCAATCACAGTTCTGAGTCTCTAGTAGTGTCAGTCACTCAGTCGTGTCTGACTTTTTGTAATCCAATGGACTGTAGCCCACTAGGCACCTATCTCCATGGGATACTCCAGGCAAGAATACTAGAGTAGGTTGCTGTTCCCTTCTCCAGGGGATCTTCCTGACCTGGAGATTTAACCCCAGTCTCCCACACTGCAGGCAGATTCTTTACCATCTGAGCTACCAGGGAAGCCTTGGTCCATTCAGTCATCATAGCTAGTCTCTAGTTTTCAGGTCTCAAAATCTCTGAGAATTCCCTTGTGGACTTCAGTTCATGTATACAGTTCCTCCTTAAAAAGAGACCTACTGAGAAGTTAAATAGTCAAGTGAACATTGGGTTGGGGAGGATGAACTCAGAGTCAGATGAGTTAGAGAAACGAGATACTTAAGGGCACTAGACACACTTCACAATGAGGACAGCCTTTGGGCTGTGGCCATTTTCTCCTCTGGTCTGGAGAGCAGAAGCTGAGTTGTTGGCGCCCTTTGCAGAGCTCCCTAAGCTGACCAACCTTTTTCTTAGAGTAACATATTTCCCCTTACTTATATTAATATACTAATTAATCAGGTTACAGTGGGATTTATGTTAGTCCGTGAAGCATATGTCAAGATGGGGTTAAACATGAGTGGATTTTACTGGGGGAAGGAGCCAGGGGAGATTGGATGGGCCATTGGACCATGGGGCAAGTCTGACCCTGAATGAAGGAGAAAGGGAGAGAAGAGAGGTGGATGTGTCCTAGATTGCCACACAGGCTGAGGAAGTTCCTCCAGGCTGCTGGGGGCAGAGCGGGGTGGGAGAAGGTGGCTAGAGGCAAATGGGCAGAAGGAGGAATCTCCCACCTCCCAGGATTGGATCGGCCTCCTGGCTTGCTGCAGCCTGTGGGATGGCAAAGAGTCTTACAGGACCTAGTGACTAAACAACAACAACAGCATCCTTGCTGTGCTCAGTGACTGGCTGGAGCAGCCCATGGGAGACTGGGCCTCGGTGCTGACTTGCTGGAGGATTTCAGAACCAGAAAGTGAGTCTTTCATCAATTAATACACCAGGAAGTTGGAGGTCTGCCATGGCCCACACCCCGCAGTCTGGCAGCCACTCTTCCTGTTTAAGGGGATTGACCGCACATCTTGGTAATGCATTGATTTAAAATTTAACTGCCAGAAGCAGCTTTACTTTTCATTTCTTGGAAGAAATCTCATTGTGGTAGGACTTCCAAGCATTCATAATACCAATCTTGTTTTAGTCCATGTAACTGTTATGCATGTTAACACACACACATATACATATGTTTAAGATATACTACCACATTTAAAAAAGAGAGAGAAGGCCATTGGGCTAAACACTTCCTGAGAAATGTAACTTTCCCAAACCCATAGTGAAACAGCTCTTAAATGGAAGGATGCCTGTTTTAGAGCTCTGTATTATATCCACTAGACTTACACAAATGCATTCATTAACATCTCAGGGTGAATAAATGGCACACTTTATACCTTGCAGCATAGATCACATTTATTGAGACACCCACTTGGCTCTTAAGAATTCTTCACTTCCCTTTAATTAAAATAGCTGTTGTCTGTGGAAATAGTAATGTCCACAATGGTAAGTGCTGAGAATAGGCAAACAAACATCAGTGCACATAATTTTTGTGACGTCATCCACATGGTACTTGAGCAATATGCTGAGCACAGCCTCCTCTACCTGGTGGGTGAGCACCCTGTAGAGAAGATGTGTGAGGGCTCAGGTATACATGTGGACTCAGCCAGACCAGGATGGGTGTCCATCTGGACCCTCCATGGGTGGATTGCTCTTAAAATGATGTGAAATTCAGGGTAACCCAGAGGCAAGGAAAGCAGTGAAAAATGCCATTCACAGTACAAGAATTTTCCATTGTTGTCTTGTGTATGGTTGAACTTTAGATAAATTAAGTAACTTCTTGTTACTGAACTGAACTGAACTGAATGATGAATGATGTTGAACATCTTTTCATGTGTTTGTTAGCCATCTGTATGCCTTCTTTGGGGAAATGTCTGTTCAGGTCTTTTCCCCACTTTTTGATTGGGTTGCTTGTTCTTCTGGCATTGAGTTGTATGAGCTGCTTGTATATTTTGGA